>NC_061119.1:140575554-140603019 GCF_002878395.1 Capsicum annuum
CTTGCTAGAGAAAGGATTCATAAGGCCTAGTATGTCCCCTTGGGGTGCACCAGTGTAATTTTTGCATAAGAAAGATGGCTCATGAGAATGTGTATTGACTACTGGCAACTGAATAAGGTGACTATTAAGTATAAATATCCCCTTCCAAGAATTAATGATTTATTTCATCAGTTACAAGGCGCCAAGTATTTCTCATAGATTTATTTGAGGTTGGGTTACCACCAAGTGAGGGTAAAAAATAATGATATGCACAAGACACCTTTTTAAACATAGTATGGTCATTACGAGTTTCTAGTCATGTCCATTGGGCTAATTAATATTCCCTCAACTTTTATGGATTTGATGAATAAGGTGTTCAAGATATTCTTACATGTGTTTGTTATAGTATTTATTGATTATATTCTAGTTTATTCGAGATCAAAGGAGGACTATGCCAGTCACTTACAATAGGTGTTACAGATTCTTCGTGATTGTAAGTTGTATTCAAAGTTCTCTAAATGTGAGTTTTGGTTAAAATATGTGGTGTTCTTAGGTCATATTGTATCTATTGAAGGACTAAAGGTTGAAACTCAAAAGATAGAAGTTATGAAGAACTGGCCAAGACCTATATGCCCACAGAAATTCGTAGTTTGCTTGGGTTGGCAGGTTATTATAATCTACCACTCTTGTGGTCAGTATATATCTCAACGTGAATATATACTGACCACAAAATCTTTCAATATATCTTTAGCCAAAACGATTTAAACTTAAGGCAATAAAGGTGGCTTGAACTATTAAAAGACTATGATGTTGATATATTTGTATCATCCGAGGAAAGTAAATATGGTAGTTGATGCGTTAAGTTGTAAGGCTATGGTACCATCTATAGAAAAACAAGGGATGACTAAAGTAAAGATCTACACGAATTAGCCAATTTGGGGGTTCTCCTTCTTGAAACTCTAGATGAGAGGCTTATTGTGCATAATGCGGCTGAATCTTCATTAGTAGTTGAAGTGAAAGAGAAGTAAAATGTGTATTCCATTCTATTACAACTTAAGGAGAATGTGCAATGTTGTATTAAAAAGGCATTTAAACTTACGCAAGAGGGAGTACTTCAGTGCAAAAATAGATTGTGTGTGCCTAATCTAGATGGGCTAAGGAAAAGGATTATGACAGAGGCATATCATACAAGGTATTCCATTCATCTGGGGTCAACTAAAATGTATCATGATTTTAAAGGAGTGTATTAGTGGGGTGACATGAAGAATAACATTGTGGAATTTATAGTCGAGTCTCCAAATTGTCAACTAGTTAAAGTAGAGCACTGAAAGCCCGGGGGTTATATGCAATGCATATATATTATCACTGTTTTGCCTCGTACATCTCAAATGTTTTACTCCATATGGGTAATAGTTGATAGGATAACAAAATCATCACACTTTCTGCCAACTAGGACCACTTACACAGTTGAAGAGTATGTGAAATTATATATTAAAGAGATAGTTCGGTTGCACGGAGTGCCAATCTCTATTATATCAGATCGGGGTTCTCAATTTACTGTAAATTTTTTGAAATCTTTTTATAGAAGTTTGTGAACACAAGTGAATCTAAGTACAACTTTTCACTCTCAAACAGATGGACAAGCAGAACATTCCATCCAAATATTGAAGATATGCTACGAGCTTCTGTATTAGACTTTAAATGTAGTTGGGATAATTATGTGCCTCTTATCGAGTATTTCTACAACAATCGTTATCATTCAAGTATCAAAATGGAACCATATGAAGCTTTGTATGGTAGAAAGTGTATATCACCAATTGGATGGTTTGAATTTGGTGAAGCTGCCTTGTTTGGGCTAGATCTTGTTGATAAAGAAATGGAAAAGGTTAAGGTGATTCATCAGTAGCCGGAGACAACTAAAAGTCGACACAAATCATATGCGGATATTAGAAAAAGGGGGCTGGAGTTTGCTATCGGTGATTGGGTATTCTTGAATGTGTCATTAATGAAAGGGGTAAAAAGATTTTGTATGAAAGGAAAACTAAGTCCACGTTATATAGGCCTGTATAAAATTATTTAAAGGTTTGTCCAAGTTGCATATGAGTTAGAACTACCCCAAGAGCTTTCAACAGTCCATCCAGTGTTCCAATTCTCAATGCTTCAAAAGTGTTTCAGAGATCCATCTCATATTACTCCTACTGAAGATGTAGAAATTAAGGAAGATCTCACCTATGAAGATTTACCTACTGGAATTCTAGATTGGCAAGTTAAGAAATTAAGGAATAAAGAAATAGCTTCTATAAAAGTACTTTAGAGAAACCAGCAAGTACAAGAGAACACATGGGAAGCTGAATAAGCGATGAGATCCAAGTACCCCTACTTATTTGAATACAAAGAGAAATTCCAAGATGCTAAAGTAGAGCAATAACAAGTAAGTATAATATAAAAGTACTACGTGATAACAGGAATATTAAACTTAGGCTTGAACTTTTTTTGGTTGGACGATAATTCTAACATTCGAGGACGAATGTTCCTAGCGGGGGGAGGATGTAACTCCCCATATTTTTCATGTACTTGTTCTATTTATATTGAACTTAGTATAGCCTTGTGGTATAGGTAACGAACGAGATTGTTATACTAGTATTGATGGTGTAGATGTATTTCTAGATACTGCCCATACGTTTTAATATGATGCAACCAAGTTAACATCGATACAACTATTTCACTTGGAATAGTAAGCTGGT
This sequence comes from Capsicum annuum, assembly GCF_002878395.1. Lineage (NCBI taxonomy): Eukaryota > Viridiplantae > Streptophyta > Magnoliopsida > Solanales > Solanaceae > Capsicum > Capsicum annuum. The sequence goes on from NC_061119.1 coordinate 140,578,278, forward strand.
ATTTGAATCTAAAGTTTAAAGTGACCAAGTATATACAAATTTAAAGTTAGATTAAAGGAATTAAGAATAGAAAATAGAGTAATTTATTGAGGTACTTCCAATACTTAATTAAGATATTAAATAAGTCACCTATTTGAGTTACATGAGCTAAGTTAATGGACTAAGTCCTTGGATCAGATTTGAACCCAAATTAGTATACTTATTTGGGCTCAAATTAAGTAAAAGAGGAAGGTAATAGAGAAAAGGCCCAATACATAAATCTTTCTAGGCCCAATTTAATTAATCCCAATAAAGGATCAAGCAAGTAGGTTCATCACCTACTTTGACCTTTTGAGCAGCTTGATCCCCTTAAGTAGGTGCATCACCTACTTGAACCAATTTGACCAATTTTAAGGTCCAAAATACAGCTAAAAAAGAGATATTCAAAATAAGGCCTTTATAAGGCCAAGTTGCAGGTCATTTTCCTTTACTCCTAAGTCACAAAAAAAAATTATATTTCACAAATTCTCTCCACTTTCTCTAAAACAACAAGGAGCAGCCCTATATTTTCTTCTAGGATTCTTGAAAAAATCTCAACCTTTGCAGGACAAGGTAAGTGAAAACACTTAAGGTTTCACTTAATTATTCCATAGAAGATTAGGAAACATAATTTCATGCTTTATTATAAGTCTATGGAAGAATATAAAACAAACTACCTCACTTTTCTTTGATATTAAGAGACCTCTTTTTTTTGGTTTAAAGTCTGAAGGAAAGTTGAAGTTCTTAAGGAGTCAAAATTAAAATAATAAGTTGCAAAAAATTGAGGTAAGGTGAATGTTCTATTTTTGTCCTCCTTATATATAAATTTTGGAAAGAATTATGGATGTGTTATTATGAAGAACTCAACGGATGATGAGTTCCATATTCGATAGCTATAATAGAAGGGAATTGGGGTTGTTTTGTGGACTGTTTTATGTGTATATGTTGGACGCTACTAGGTTGATGTTGGGGAATAGCGTGATTAGTTCGTATTGAAATATAGAAGAAAGGCATGGTGGCACGCCACCAAATTAATTGCTGCATATATTTATTCCCCATACTATTTTGTGTATCATTTGGAGGGTGTAATCAAGCCAAAGTTGTTTTGGGGGATCATATAAGAATATATATTGTATATAGATGTAATTGGAGGAGAAAATGGTTAAAATAACACCCTTAATTGATAAATTAAGGGCTTATTGCCCGACTACTATTTTGGTGATGTTAAGTAGCCCAAATAAGTCGGTTGATTACTAATACTAGTTTTACTATATACTTTATTGTATATAAGCAATCCTAAGTTAGGAATTTAATTATGTTAACATTGGAGTTGTATGACTAGGTATGTAAGGAGGGCTACTCTATGTACTATTCTTTAGTATGTAATCCAACACTTTTGGTACAAAATAAGCATCGAAAGCTTTCCCATAGTAAATAATACCTAGTTGCAGCACAGTCTATCTAACGACCTTCCTCCCGCTTCCTAACATGTTAAAATACCTCACTATATGCTTATTATTACTGCATTTTTACATTCACTAGAAAGTATCAAGAGTTCTTCTTTAAGTCAAATAAGACTCGTATGTTATTTTTAGCTCCTAAATATTTAATTCATGTACTATCTCCATACCTCTATGTCATTACATTAAGTGTTTATTCACATGTCTCTTAGTGGTAGATTATTGTTCAAAGGTACCAAAATGCTATGACCACCAAAGTAACAATCTTAATGTCTAAATAAACTAACACAAATGTTAATTGGACGGGTAGTAGCTCAGAGGCATAAGCCTAGCATGCTCTAATCCCAATACCATATATGTGGGTGGCAGCTCAGGGATGTAAACCTAGTATTAGCTGATCCCAATGTTTATATATGGGTGGCAGCTCAGGGGTGTAAGCCTAGCATGGGCCGATACCGATTTGTCTATTTACCACTAATCAAATAGTCATTTGTATCGTATGGATTACATATATTATGAAATAAGAAAGGTAAAATGAAGAAAAGAATGTAATGTACCTGACCCTACAAGTATTTATAAAGGTGGTCTGCTAGTACTATTTGTACACTTGTATCTGATTTCTATTGAGCTCCTATATCATGTTTGGTTACTTTAATCCTTACATATTCAGTATATATTTTTGTACTAACACCCCTTATAAGGAACCTGTATTTCATGCTACAGGCACTTGTGCTTCAGCTAATACACCTTCTCAATAGGAACCCAGGATATCCGACGGCTATTGGTGAGCTCTAGATTGATTCAGGGCTTTTCGAGTCTGTTCTATATATTTTGGTATTGTACAGAAGTTAAGGGTATGGCAGGGGTTTGTCCTAAACTTAACTATGTGTCTATGTATCTTTTAAAGGCCTTGTAGACCAACGTAAAGTTAAGCATGATAGTGTCTTATCTTTTAGATGATATGGCCCCAACGGCCAAGTCTAGTATATATAGTTTTGGGCTTGTCATTTGTTTCTCATCAATGCATTATATCTATGTATCACAAAAACTTTGGTTATTATAGTTACATGCATGAGAAGTACAAGGTTATAGATTGGTTCTCTCAACCCTTCATGGCTAAGGGTGCATGTTCGCCCCAATAGGATGGATTTGAGACGTGTCATAACCCCACTAAATTTGATATTCCAAATGTGTAGGTGAAGTCGAATTTTCCATCCAAGGTCATTTAGACCAATTGGGCCCATAAATATATATTCTGATTTTCCCACTTTTCATCCAGTAGGTCAAAAAAAAGCTCGGGAGCATTGGAACCCAAATCTAAGGTCTGTCTAGCCTAAAATTGATATTTTTGATATGCTGGCGCAATAGAAATTTGCATCAGAGATAGTTTTACTGATGTTTTTGCCTGGTTGCCATTTGGAACAAACACTGACTTCTAAATAGGGAATTGGTTCTTAAACTCATATGAACTTCCCCATAACTGAACTATCAGTCCTAGCAAATCATAAAAAACTTAGGAAAACTATGGAGGTGAAGATAAAAATGTGAAAAATCATTGAAAGGGTCATTACACACACACACACACACACACATATATATATATATATATCAAGTGAACGGATTAACCCAACATGTATAACAAGTAAGCAAATAAGTCAGTCCACTCAAGGAACCAACATATATAACAAGTAAGACGATAAGCCTGGTCCACTCAAGGAACCATCATATATAACAAGTAAACAAATAAGCCCAATCCACTCAAGGAACCAACATATATAACAAGTAAACAAATAAATCTGATCCACTCAAGGATCCAAAATATATAACAAGTAAATATATAAGTTTGATCAACTAAAGAAACAAAAAAAAAATATAAAAAGAATAAAGATAAACCCAGTACACTCAAGGATCCATTCTAATAGTGACTATGTAAATAATCAAAATTCATAATTGACTCTAGAATGTAATGATAAAAAATCAACACATATGCCCAATTCAATCAAGGAACCGTCACACTTACCAAAACCTTATGCAGACATGCTAAGAGTCTTATGGTCGACCACTAGGCACAACCTATATGGGATGAGTTTTGTCCATGTACTATAGGGAACAATACCTAAGCTAACCAATGAATCATATATACTGTAATAGAATGGTACCCGAGCCACCCAATTTCATGATAATTTCTGTTACTGGCTTATTTAAAATAATAAATATAAATCCTATAAAGATATCAATCTATTAGTATATCCCATAATAAAAAGTAACATATATCACAACAATCACCCCCATAATAATACATGGATAACACTTGTAAAATCAACCAACTTTTCATATAAATTCATTGAATACGATTACTTTTAGGATATCAAATAGTTGTTCACTTTCCTTGAACATGCACTATTCAAGAAATACTAAGGAATAGTTATCATGACAACATAACATTAATTTTATTTAAACTACATTCAATCATCCCTAGTATTTCAAGTGCAATCATTAAGTAAGTTTACAAACATCACCACTTACACTACAATGCATTCCTATCCCAAAATTTTGGTTTCATTAGTTAGTGATATTTTTGACAATTTATTTAGCTTGTTCATTAGCTTCACAAGCAAAACCAAGTACACATATTTACTAGCATGCAGTATAACAACTTACCTAACATTTAGTTAATTCTGGTCATTTATAACCAATTAGCACTAGTTTAATTCTCAATAACAATAAAATTATGATAAGGCTTTAGCATAGGCTTATTCATCACCCAATGGCTCAACAAGGATTACTATCCACCAATTCAATCAAACTTTCCCAACCTATTTATTGCCACTCCTTCTTTATTGTAATTATCTTGCATCAATACCTTCCAAATCCAGAAAAACACCACAATTACTAGTTACAAGTTTTCATAACCCATAGTCCCATAATTGGACACCAACATACATATATTCTCATGAATTGGCACAATAAATACATAATCCTTGAATCATTAAGATTTTCCCTAAAATATTAATTAAAATAATTTAGATTCAATTCATGTTCACATTTTGATTATTACCTAAGATTCACCATCCCCATAGGATTAAGAATGAAATCTCTCATCAAACCATATTATAGTCATGCAACTTAACGAAGAGCTACTATGCATTAAACCTCGCCTACCTGGATGTCAAGTTGCTGCAATAAGTAAGTTATACCACAAATGATATTTCTTCTTCTTCACATCTCTTAAGGCTAAATTATTAAGATAAATACTATGATAATTTGACCATACTAATACTACCCTCATATATGGTGTATAACAATATCTAAGGGCCAATTAATCATTAACTAGCTCTATCATACTCAACCCACCTCCACTAATAGAGTTTGAAAGCTAAAGGTCCTATCTTTACATCATTTAAGGTCCTCAACTAAAAAAGTTCATGTTTTTAAGCCATAATTTTATACTAGGAAGAGTTAATTTAAAATCTAAAATCAATTTTAAGATAAAATGCATATACCCATTGATTTTTCCCATAATTTCATGAACATAGGGTTCTAAATCACTAGAATTTCACAATAACTCCCCATTCTAATGATTCAAGAAGATGAATGAATTAATTATTGTTAAAAAAGGTAGAAATCTTCTCTCAATGAAGATTTTTCATCCTAACATTGTACAAATCAACCTTCTAGGTCTAGGAATAAAATTTGAATTTATGGATTGAAACAAGTCAAAATAAGTTTATAAACTATTGTTTTCCCACTATAATGAGAAAATGCTCGCTATAGCATCCTAATCCCGCTATGGTGGCCTCAACTTTTCAGAAAAGTCAATCTTCAGTAAAATAGTTATACTTTTTACTCGAGAAGTAGATTAATGAATATGGTCAATTGTGTTTGAGGAAAACCTAGAGATGTTTAATCTAATGGGTATTGGGGCCCATATCTCCTTATATTTTAGAAGAAATACTTGTTTGAATTTGTCCTTAGTTTTAACATAAGGCTAAACCAAAATGGTAAGAAAATTTTGAAGTTAACTTTGTGCTAGGGGTATTTTATGACTTTAATTCATAAATAATGCACTCATATACCAAGGAATTGATCTTAACTCTGATTCAAAATAAGATTCATACACTTTTATTGTAGATATTTTTAGTAATGATGAAATAGCTTATTATAGATTACCTTTTCAATGTATTAAGTCAAACTACATACAGTCTAATATCCTATATCTAGGGATGCCTAGGCGAGCTCTACATTTTAAACTTAACTGTATTCTAAACAATCACACCATTCACATGTTTTCTAGTCCCTCCATAGCTCAAAAATGGAATAAATTCTGAATTCTTGGAAAATCACGTGTAAAACAAAGAGCCATGAACTATAAGTGACTTAACTATCATGAAACCTGAGATATGTGGAAAATTCGATACCAAAGTCCATCCATAATTTCTTTAAAATCATGCAAAGACCAACTACCTCCAAAGGAAAATTTTGTGATCAGATCAAAGGACTATCAAAATCCTTTTTCCCATGGTTACTTGCATCCACTTTACCTAAAGAGGGGAGAGTTGTTGACACATAATTTTTCTCTATATATTTTAAATTAATTTTTCATATTATTTAATTTCAAATAATTTTAAAATAGTTATATTGTTAAAGCAAAATGATTTTAAAATAATTTTAGTCCTACTTTTCAGGATGTATAACTTATATAGGATCTTGTAGAACATGATTTGATTTTTCAAGGGGTCGTTAAGTGAAACAAATATATTCTATTTTTAATGATGTAAAATTATACAAATTTAATTTAATAAAATCCTTTGAAAATTATTTTGAGTGAAAATCATGCTTGAATTGAAAATTCTTTAATTTTCCTCAAAATCCATTTAAAATAACAATTAGTTTCTTGTTTTAAAATGTAATTATTGTGATCTGTAAAATAATTACTTTTCATTGTAAAAGCTAGAAGAACAATAATTAGTTTAGTATTTGCTTGTCTTAATTAGTTTGACCAAATTTCAAATAAACTTATATTTCAATTGAGTCCAATTGGACTTTTCTCAATTTCCAATTCCACTTTTAGTCCTAATTCCTAATCTCTTCTACTCATCCTACTCATATTCTGTCTATCAAAATTCCACCTTCTCAATTATATATGCACACCTACATATGCACCTCACTCTCTCTTCTATATCTTAAAAAACGTATACTCTTATTCTCGAATACGCCTCTCTTACTCACCCTCAACTTTATCTTCTTCTATTTCCCAAAAATATTAACAATATGAACAATCAATAGCTCCAAAAATATAGCACCAAATCTATCACGACCAGACCCCAGGCTTGGTCATGACGAGTATCTCAAGCCTATCAAGGGCCGAAGACCATCCTTTACCTAGTCAATGAAACAGACAATACATAGCCTAAAATGAACAGTGAAAGACAAACCAAGAAGTATATAAGAAAGTATAATAAGCAAAGACATGGTTCAAAAAACTCAACACAATATCCCAATCGACAGTTGTCCACAAAAGGCTGTAAACAAACCAACTATCAAACTAGGTCTGGACATGCCCCCACCTATAGCCAAAAGGTAATATAAAGTATAAAAAGAAACTTATGGAAATGATAAGACCTTTTGAAGGATGAAAGATCACCACTACACAATAACTCAATGAATGTGTTGATCCACCTATCACTATACAGAGAAAAAAGTCATGTCTTTATTCCCTACATTATGAAATAATGTAGCATCCTAGGACAGTTAGCAGGGTGAGCGCTAGCATATAACTTAGTAAAAGGATAAAATAATGCCATAATCAAATCAGTCCAAAATAATTTAAAATCCATATGCACATATTCATATACATGCATACATATATATATATATATATATATATATATAAGATGCTAGGGTAGGAAATGAGGTTTAACTATGAATTTAAAATCATTAACCTAGACTGTGTAGCTCAGACATTCCTAAATACAGCTACAAGCTATATGGGTCATATACACGATCATATAGAATTCCACAGCAGAAAATATGGTTTTTAGTAATGGTCCCTCCGGGACCCCAACCTTCCACAAAAAGGTACACAACTATTTTTAAGCTCAATTAAAATATTTGTATGTAACCCATCCATTAAACCAAAGTCATCCATTAAGGCATTTCTCAAATTGTATTGTCATACCAATTAATAATGCCTACAAGCCAATTCCATATGATAAACCAATTAGCCAATTTTACTCCAATGTTCCAATTTATAACCATTCCATGGCCTCTAAGGCCTTTAAAAATAATTTATGTTCCATTAACCTTTAATGCAATGCAAGGTTTCAAAATTGAAGTAATTCATATGTATATCCATATTTCAAAACCAATTTCCTAAGTTTGGTTAAGGTTAAAGCCAATTCCAAATCATTAAACCATCAAATTAGGTATACTCATGTTTTCCATTCCAATTCTCACTCCCATGCATTTAGTTAGTTCAAAAATCATGAAAATAAAACATAAACAATCAATACAAAACCATGGGAATTTATTTCAAGTGCTAATCATTCCAAACCCCTAAAGCCATATTCAAAATCTAACAATTAAACTACATTGATAATAATTAATTACATGCATTTATATAAAATCAATTTAGAGATGAGACACATGCCTTAAACACAGAAGAATTTTAATTCAATCAGGAGCTTGGGAACCGGAGGATGAATGCACAGTGAAACTCTTAAGCTTTTCTTGGGTTTTTGAGTTTGATAGTGAAAGAGAGAAATTGATCTTTGAAAAACTAATGGAAATAAGTATATTTTAAGTTTAAGGATTGTACATGAGTGAAAAGACCCAAAATCCCCTCACCCCAAGTGAATTGAAACAAAACTGCATGAAAAATATACCTTGGCATGGCATGTCAATATCGCAGAGGGTATCCTTCATGACAAGGCAATATCACAGAAGCTAACCTCCGTGGCATGCCAAAAACATGGAGGCTTACTACTTCAAAATTCCAAAATGATCCCGAACCCCTTTTAAAAATTCTGAAACTCTTTCAAGACAACCTATTAAGATATCTAAACATAATTCAAGTCAAAAATCGATGTTTCATACATGAAAAGGTCAAAAATAAAATGATGGAAATTTTAATAGTCTTACAAAATCACTCTAAACATCGGCCATAAGTTTTATTTTCTTTAGTTCATACAAAATTATGTTACACATGAATTTGTACATCTTGAACAGTCTAAGAGGTTTTAGAATCTGACCAGGTTGCATTCATAATGGTATTATTCCTCTAATTTTGTGAATTTCCTTAAAATTGTACCATTTTCGTACAAATATGGATGAGCCATACCTTTTCCAAATTTCAACTTCAAATCATCCAAGTGCGTACTTGTTCTTACCCCTCTCACCCTCCCCTCAAATTCATACTCAAATTCTCCTATAAATAGCAGATGATATAGAGAGCTAGAGGTTGAGGATTTGGGGGGAGGGGGAATATGAGCTTAGATAAGAATTCCTCTAGCCTCACATAACCAAAGGTTTCAAAGCGGAATATGAGAATTTGATATAAGTTCTTGTTTCTTCTAGTGAACCAGAAAGCTTAAAATCAAACATCAATGCTTAAAGTGTCACTGTTAAAGATCGTGGTCCCATCCATTGCTTCAAAATAAGTTTAAAAAAATTCTTTTCACACTTTTTTCCATTGAAATTAGAATAGATGTGATCCGAATTTATGGTGTCATTTTAATTCATCGTTGGACATATCGAGTCATATGATATATTAAATGGTTTGGCCTTGTTCAGAAAATATTATTTGGTGTTAAGAATGGTTTGAGATTGAGAGTTAGTGTCATTCATATGAAAATAATCTTAAAAAGTTTTTTTTGTTTTTGTAAAGAAGTTATATTTTTTAACAAGCGTTCGGTGGTTTGGTATTTTTCAACCCTACTAGGGGATAAGATTGAGCAGTAAAGTCTATGAATTGACCTTTTTCCTTGAGTATGTTGAGAGTATGATGTTTTTATTTAAACGTATTTTGAAGTCAAAGACTCCTAAGGATCTTCTTGACTTATAACGTGTAGTAAGGAGGGGAAAAATTATGACGGACTAAAAGGTGAAGGAGAATTTTACAAGTTTGCATCTTCTTCTTCAAAATGTTTTAGGTCCCATATTGATGTATTGTATATTATTAAAGTGTGTTTAAATAGGAATTTGGTACTATTTTAAGTTGATTTATGACCTCTTCGACTCATTCTAACACGCGAGGTCCATGAATCACTATTTGGAGTAACCTTTATAGAAATCTTTGAAAATATAAGCTTGCAGGGTGAGATGCAGCCTTCTAATGGATAACTTTAGACCTTGATAATATTTTTTATATAGTTGACATCCTCTTAAAAGACGCTACTAGATCTTGATATGAAAAATAAAGTCCAAAGGAGGTAAGAAGCTAGAATGTCTTTAAGGCTCCCCTTTAATCCCTATTAAAACCAAGCCTTGCTGGTTTACCATACCATCAAATGCTTATCAATAGGATATGAAACTAGAAGAGGGAATGGACTTTATGGTTAGTCATTATTCATCTCTAAAAGCTACTGCCAACAACTCCTTTTAGGCATTCGAAGTTGGTTTTTGTTCTTCTCTAATTGTGTAGTGTGTTTTTTCCATATGTTTAACACTCTTAAAATACCTCCTTAGTTATACATACCAAAGAGGTTTATAAAAGGTGATTCAGGGTTGTTTTTTTGATAGATCTCCAAAGATAAGATTTTTGATGAGATATAGCTTCATTGTAGCTCATTCCATCTAAAACCCTTACTAAATCGGCCTAAGCTTTGATAGCATTCAGGGCATGCTAGGGAATATTTGGCTATTGTAAGTTTCCTAGTTGTTATCTTTCCAACTGACAATTGCAGTTAAGTTTAATTTTCTTTAATTCTTACATTCTAGTCCGCATATTAGACTATCTCAGTTTGAGATTTTTGTGCGTTTCATTAAAGCATCAAATTTGTTCTTCTCTTGTATAATTATTGTTAGCTATATCTAAATCCGATGAGATTTTCTTTTATCTTCGTAACCTTTTAGGTTGGAAACCATATTTCCAGTAAAAGAATGAACTGTTCATTCTATTAATCAATTTTTGAAAGTTTCTCTCTGTTTAGTATGTTAATCCTACATGCTTGGCTTCTTCCTTGTTCAAAGAAGTTTTCATAGTTTTTTGGGAAATGCCTAACCCTATTAATTAGTTTTCCCTTATTCGAATGGATTCTAGTATATATTTTTCTCTCTTGTATAAATGTTGTTTGAGTACAAATAGACTCAATCTTCTCCTACATATTCCCTGATGGGAAAGGAGCTACGAATGCATCGAGTCAAGCTTCGTGCCAAAGTCCAAATAGGAATATGAAATACCAACATAAATTTGATATATGAAATATAATGTGATATATAGGTCGTGGAAGCAAGTATATAGCTTAAAAAAAAGAAACTAAGGAAGAGAAGCTAATATATAAGTTTTATACATTGGTATACATTATATGTTTATTAAAATATAGGGGAAAAAACTGTTGATATAGAATGCCCAAATCTACACCTTCAAGAATATAATACGGTCAAAGTCAAATATAAATACCCAACTAGGTTGGGGTCGAACCCACAAGAAACTAGCTGAAATACTCGAATAGTACAAAAAAGTAAATAGGGGGATTTGCTATAATCAGTAAAAAGTAACAAGAATTGAATGCTTTTGTCTGTAAACAATCTTAAAGGAACACTACAACTGTGTTCCCCCTGGTTTCTAACAACGTAGGTTTCTCTTGCTTAATCCGACTATCCCACTACTACGCATGCAAAATCCGGCAAGATAGGTATAGATATATGTCTTGTAAACATATTGGTAATTTTCATCCTTCACCTTATGAGTCCCAGGGTTTCTCCTTACTAACTCTTACACTCGATCACAGTTTAACTATCACCTTATGGGTATTAACTTATACAACGAGGATTGATAGCCTCGAGTCATTGTTGTAATTTTATTTTCCCAATCTTGCAATCCCTTTCGAGGATGATCGTGAATACATATGAGTCCTTAGATTTTACAATATCTAAGGAGTAACACCATATGAAGAATATCACAATACATGCAACAACAATAATCTAATCGAATCTCATACTTCCCCTAGTTCATTAATCTGCTAGGTTTCCCACAACCTAGCTAAGGGAATTAGCTACTCATAGTTGTAAGAAAAATTCATATAATTCAAAAATGAATGCATATTATTAATCTAACAATAATTGATGAAGAAAAAACAAAGTCTCAAATTGATAATAAACCAAAAACCAAGAACAAGAGGATTTAAAGCTCAAAAGTCAATCTTGAAATCAATATATATTTGTAAGAGTATAAAGTGTGTAACCTATTACAATAATACCTCAAGGGTATTTATAGTCTCTCAAAATAACAAATAAAACCTAACTAAAACAATACAGGAAAATTAAGTCGGCAATGTTCACCCCTCTAGTAACGAATCATCAGGATTAACGATAACTCGTTGGCTGCTTTCGTTGCTCTCTTTTATGCTCAGTGAGAATGTCTCATGATCAAACCTTATGAGTCGTTGGCTACAAGTTGTTGTCACTCCAATGAATATTCAACTTTCAGCATTTTCTCTTTTTTTTAGAACGACTCCTCAACAATGAGTCGTTGTCACTCCTAATGACTCATAGCCTTCATCCATTTCCACTAGGCTTCAACTTGGATATCTTAAAGACTTTTTCTAGTATGCTCAGAAAGACTGACACCATGAATCGCTATCACTCCTAACTAGACGTTGTTATCCTCAACTCCGATTTTCAATCATCTACCCTCACTATTAACATCACGACCTGGGATACGAGTTGTATGATGACATAACCACTCATAGGCCAGATAGTACTTTGATTTTTTTAGAGTTTTGTCATCCAATTTTGTTCCACAAAACTTCCAACCTAATTATTCATCAACACACATAAAATACATGTCATATCTAACAAAAAGTCCTAAGTATTTGCATTTTTTCACTATTTTAAGAATAAAAAGTGTCATGTAACCATGGTACATCAACACCCTCAGATACCTCCAGCAATCAATTCCAATTCAAACTAAAAAATATCATCCTATCTTATTTTAACCTTTTTAAACCAACTGTGTGTATCAATGTAGAAAAAAAATCTGACACAAGGGAATCAAGCTATGGAATCATATTAGCAACAAACAATTATCATATATATTATACTACCCAAACAAATAAGCAGCTACAACATAACCCATGTACCCTTATAACAAAGAAGTCCTACTCACTCAGATAGATCATGCCTGTTAATGTGGGGAAGGTTATGAGACACTCACACTCACAAAGAAGTTCCAACAATATGTGCAGAATATTATAGGCTTACCCTTATTTTCTTTACCTTAGTTTTCTGACAGATGAGTTAGGATCACTATAGGACTTTACTCGATATGTAATGTAACCTTAGGGTCAGGGATGGTACATTTTGGAATTTTGTGACTAAGCCTCTTTGGCACTACATTTACGTTTTGGGGTTCAATTATCAACCATTTTTTTCTTTTACTCTACCCTTATTTCTACTTTTTTATTCTTTTACATCTTATTCGGTTTGGGTGCGGTTTCTTTTATTCTTTATTTTTCTCTTTTTTAAAAAAAATCCTTTCTTTTTTCATTTTTTCTCTTTTTTGTTTTTCTACCACACCTAACCTTACTTTCTTTTCTCTGATTTTACACTCTTCTTCATACTCACTTTAAATTATACACCCATATTATAGCCACCCTGAACTTAGGTAATTTTCCTGAGTTGAGGTACAAAATACCCAAGGAGGATCAGGCCCAAAATAGGTGTATTATAATATAAATGGGAAGGTGAAAGTTGAAAACAAGAAAAATAGTTTATCAGGCTCAAAATTGGGATCAAGGGATACTTATTCATATTTGGAAGGTCATTTTATGCTAACAGTGGACTAATTTCAAAAACATCCTATGACTAACAGATTATCCTAGAACCTAAGCAAGACCAACCAAGCAAGTTCTGGATTCAACACACAAAGAAAACTAACTAACATCTCACACACACATTGCATAGGTTTACATTATAAGCTACTACATATTCGGTTCGTGAAAATGTTAGCTATGATTATTTTGTCCCTAATCATAATTCCTTAATGATATTCACAATGTCCAGACATATATATATATATATCTATAACACCCCATACTTTTACCTAGATTAAATTCATCCTAAAAATGTCAAAGACTTTCTTTAAAGATGAAGACACTTTTACATATGTGTAATTTTTAGGATTTTGACTTTTCATTATGTGAGAAATTGAATAAGCTTTCCATTGATACCAAATTCACCTAAATCCAACACCCAGGCGAAGAGTTAGAGCCATTTTAGTAAGAAAGTGTACCACCTGGTACTCTAGTGCGTCGCAGAGGCAGTCCAAATGGCATTTGTCATTTTCCAATGAGATAATGCGGTACCACTATGTCGCGTCACTAGAATTTTTTTTAATTGTCACTTTCTAGTGTGACCCCGTGATCATGGCACGTTGTGCAAAAGGGAAAATTCGTAACCAGTGAGGCACCGTAATGGCACCGTGTCGCGCCATCAGACCAATTCCCAATCATTAGTTTCCAATAACACGGCGCGATAGCGCCGCATTGCACCAGGTACCTAACTCAGGTTTTCAATGATGAAAATTAAAAACTTTCTAGGGGAAATAGGGTCTTTTTTCATGACCCAGATCAGCCTTTAAACACGAAATTATGCCCTAAATACCCTATTATGTCATTTTTCCTTACTTTTTCTCAAGAATAAAATCATTCTCTCTCAAGAGACAGAAACCCTAGTTCAAGAAATCAAGGTCAAGACTAAGAAATCCTTCAAGAACTACAAGAATCTCACAAAATAAGGTATGTGAGATGCCCATCTATGGGTTCCTTTTACACATAGAGTCCAAGAATTCCTTTTTAAACCTACAAGATCTCAGATTTATGATTTTCATGTTTGATTTAGAATGAATTCATGTTCATGATATTAGTTAGGTTCTAATCCATGATTTAAATGCAATTTTCATAAAATTAAATAACATGTGTGATGAATATTTGATTACCTTGATAAACCCTTTAACTTACAAAGTGATTAGTGCATCTATGATGTTAATTTGATTCGCAATCCATGATTACGATAAGATTCATGAAAAATAGAATAGTATTTAGGGGGAATTATGTGAATTGCATGCTAAACCCTTGAATTTGCAATTAAGTATTGTATTCATGATGTTTATGTGATGATCATTATCATGTGAAATGCTCATGCTCCCCAAGTATTTGCTAAAATGCCTATGTAAAGTAGATAGAGCAATCATGAGATGTTATTATGAGATCTTAATCATGTACATGCTTATGCCCTACAAGTGTTTGATAAAATACTTACATGAATTAACTAGTGAAGGCATGACATGTTATTTTGTGAACCCATTCATGTACTAGTTAATGCATTACATGTGTTTGATGAAATGTCTCTATGAATGAATTATGAGTTTGATGAAATGTCTCTATGAATGAATTATGACCAAGTGAACATTTTTATGTTATTCAAGATTATTCTTTGCTTTAATCTTCATGCTATCGAGTCCTGGGGTATTTAATACCCGACAATTTAGTTGTTCACCTAGAGCTAGTATCAGTTACAGAATTGTATCAATCATGTCACGACCAGTAGTACTCTTAGTCAGTTATAGAAATCAGTAGAACTCAGTCAGTTATAGAATTTAGGAAAACTCAGTAAACTCAAGTCTCAGTCCAGTCCCATTCAATATACTCAATTAAGTGTCTTTCAGTTGGGAGCAGAATTTAGCACCGAGCGATTGCAGGGGATGACGGCTTCCCTGTCAGATAGACAGAGTTGTTAGTAGTAGTCCATATACTCAAGAATTGCATAGCCAGTGCAGGATAAGGAGTCACCCGTCAGACTAGGCTTGACTACCTCCCCGGGGTCATCCGTCAGATTAGGCTTGGCTTCACCCAGGTGTCACCCATCAATTAGGCTTGGCATCCTGGTTTTCTAGTATTAGTACCTGTGGAACGGTATTAGCACCCTTCCAGCTGGGGTTACAGGTTATACCCCAATCAGTTTAAAGAGGCTCATGTCAGTTAGATGATTACCTCTCATAGTTTTAGTATCAGTCTTCAGTCTAGAACTCAGTGCAGTTCTACAGGATCAAGACTCTTAGACACAGTCACTCGGTATCAGTAATTCAATTATCAGTAACTTTAGATTATTAGTTAATCAGTAACAGAACTCAGTACTTATCTTCAAAAAAGCTCAATTATGATGTACATATATGCACAGTATTGCATGCTTAGTATTTACAACAATTTTAGTTATCCACGTACTCATATTCAGTTATACTATATTATTCAGTCAGTTACTGTTTATGCATTTGAACCCTTGCATTCAGCCTTACCTCATCTAGCATACCAGTATATTTCACATACTAACACATACTCTCTTTTTATGTTATGATGTCTTATATCATCAGTTCGGACGCTCAGGTTTCCTGACCGCACTTAGACAGATCCAGTCAGCAGTTGCAGATTTAGTAGTGAGTCCTCATCTATCAAGGATATACTTTATTTCATTAGTTTATTATTATAGTAGTTGGAGTTAGTTGGGGGATTGTCCCATCAGCTCCATATTCAGACAGTTCAGTTAGAGGTTCTCAGACTAGACTAGTTTAGACAGTATTTCAAATACAGATATTTTATCATGTGTTGTTATTTATCATTATTTTAGATTTTGAAACTTATGGTATTTCAACCTGTTTTTATGCATTTATTCAGCATTATTATTTAGTGCTCATAACAGATATCAGTTATGGGTTAGCTTATGGTCCTTCGGGGTTGTAAGCACCGTGTAACGACTAGGGGGTAGTCTCGAGTCGTTACAATATCATACAGTTTAAGAAATAAAAAATAATTTTTTTGAGGAGTATCATTTTTCTAGCATATTTAGTCAAAATCAAAACACATCAACTGTCTTAGGAACTCATTTTTATCCTAGTTAGAAAAAACAAAACACAATACAAAACAAAACACAATATGGCACAATTTTTTCTTGAAATATCGGTTCTACAATCATACCATGTCTGACGGGAAAATAGCACAACAACAAAAACCCACAATGGTTGTAGTAAACCCCCACCCCCAACTCAATGCATATGCACTAATCCCAGTACATCTAAAATATAAAATAGGGTGTTAATATATACTTGGGTGCTCTAGGATCCAACACATCAAGCCTTAGTCTGGGGGCCCTAAAATGGGCCCCTCTTATCAGTAGTGGTCCCAGTAGTTATAGGGATTCTTAAATCAGCAGTGGCACTGAAGTGGTTAGTGCGCTCAATATTGCCTAAAGGGTGGGAGCATGCTCCTACTCAAATCATCTGCATCTGCAGCTATCTCATTAATTACTTGGGAGCTATCAACCCACATCGCTATCTTATGGATCCTCATTTAGTGGCCCAAAACAGAAACAACACTAGCCGATTTAGCCACTACAACCTCACTCTTCTTACTACTCTTTCTTTTCTTCTTTGGTCTCTCCCTACTAGCTTCCGCAAGAACTTTTCCCTTTCTTGTGCCCTAAATATCTGGTATCTCTTTCTCAGGAATTGCCTCAATAATGGGCATATTAGGGAAGGGTGTCATATGCATATCCTCGATGGCAGTACGAAGCACTACCAACTCCTCATGTACGTCTGCCAGGTTTGGGCCTGGAATTTTTTCCAATTTTCGGTTAATCCATCACTTGAACTCATAAAATTAGGTCAACATGCCTATAACTCACTTTATATCTCTTTATTGACCTAAGGCTACACCTCTTCCTTCTTATTATTCACTTTTTACTCCACTATGCTCAACCTTTTTAGCACATCAGTCAAGAAGGCCTACAGGATGAAATCATAGCCTACTAGAGCTGTCCTGGAAGTGAATGGTCTCGCTGCAAGAGGTAGGGTCATAGTCTGAGAAAGACCATCTACATCTGAGGTTTAAGGCTCAGACTAAGCAGTCTCAGTGGGGGTATCACCAATATCGATGAATCTTGGAGTATCAATACAGTGACCTTCGACCTGGAATGCCTCCTAGAGTAAAGTGGCTCCCCACCTTTGCCACTTTGGAGATACTCTTAGAAATATATTGAATCAAGCACAAATCTATAGTTCTCTACTCCTGGGATAACTAATCAACTCCAAAAATCTTAAAAACTCCTTGATCTAGACATAACTGCATCAACGGGCAAGGGAATTCTAAGGCTATGTCTGCGCTCACCACTTAGTCATGAATCTGTCTATCAATAATCTTAGCTACTTTAATATCTTGTCCATCTATGATGCCTAAAACTAGGGCAGCTCGATCTAGACTTAGTACATTGTCCCTATTTGTGGGACTCAACCTATGACACCCAAGAATCCATCACGCCTTTGCTATAAAATTCAACCCAACCTTTGTAATCAAAGACGAAGGGCTAACTCCACCAACTACCCAATGAGCCTCCTCTTATTTCGTATTAATGATCCTGGCTATCCACTGGAAGTAAGAAAACTTTTCCTCTGAACCTATTTGTCCATTTTTACTTTTTCCATTTTATCTATGCGATAATCAATCTCAGCAGTACTAGCCAACTGTTGGAAGTCTAGACCATAAAGGAATCTTAAAATAGTCTATTTGGATATGATCCCCTAAACACCTATGATCAAAACATCTATCAATAGATCACTACCCTCACATAATCTCCCATGTAGGTATCTTTAACTCTATTTGATATGCAGCATAGAATTGCCACACCAATGCTAGGATATATTATCCTGGAGCTCTGGTCATCCACTCAAAGTGGTACTATCTAAATATCACCTCAAATTTTGGAATCTCAAATATGCCAGCAGTACTCAACTAGGGCTCTAAATAGAACCCTCTCTTTCTCTTCCCGATGGAAGGCGTAATGGCATATCTTAAATGTATAGTTCCTACATCCTGAGGTACACCTATCAATTAATGATGAGCACCGAGGTAGTCTTAATCTGAAGTGGATCAACAAGAGGTGGAGGATGTGGGATCTCAATTGGTTAGTCACTGGATTCACTTTCTTCCTTATTGTCCTTCGGCCCCTCATGTTGACACTCTTCATTTTTATACCTACTATTTTCATCATCTTCTTCCTCGTTCTTATCTTCAAGGCCAGACTCATATCCTGACTCACCATTCTCTTCAGATTGGAACTATGGATGTGGTGGTGATTGGTTAGGATTTTTCATCCTTGGCTTAGAAGATTGTGGTGAGTCTTTCCCTAGAGGATCTTTAGCACGCCGAGATAATTCCTTCCTTGGATCAATCATCCCCTCTAATTATTATTCTTTGATTGAGCCACTTGAATTTTATTAGCAGTGGCTTCATTCCTGAGATGACAAGTGGGAGGGCAGTCTATCTTCTTAGGTGTTTGCTTCTTGGTGGAATCATTCTTGGGTGCCCTTGGTACCGGAGGGTGTGATCTTAGCCTCCATCTTACCACGACTCTGGTGACGATTCATTATCTTCTGACATAATTACTCATGAGGTCCCTCGTAGGGACCTGGTACCAAAAAAATTTCTGGTCTTTTTAACCCATTTCCAGCCCTGCATACTGAACACACAATTTACCTTATAATGTATTAAGTACAAAACATGGTTTGTCTCCCACACAAAGCTTGATTTAATATTGCAGAAAAAAGTGGCTAAGTTGGATAGTCAGACTTCACCAAATAGACCATGGTTTGCCTCCCATACAACACTTAATTTAATGCTACAGCATGTCGTAATTGCCTTGGTTACTCAAACTTCACCAAGGTCTATATCCACACATACTTTCACATTATCAAGGTTTCCTATATAATGCTTCACCCGCTGTCCATTCACTTTAAATGAGGCTTTATAATCATGCTCCATATCAATAACACTATGTGGGAATACTCAAACCATGGTAAATGGTCCACACCACCTAGACTTCAACTTGCAAGGAAATAAACGAAGTCTTTAATTATACCACAAGACTAAATCACCAGGCTCAAACACTCTTTTCTCAATTTTCTTGTCAATATATAGTTTCATCCTTTATTTGTATAGTGCAAAACTCTCATAAGCATGGAGCCGAAACTCATCAAACTAATTCACCATGCTCAACCTCAATATAGCTATATCATTCCACTCCAAATTGATTTTTTTCAACGCTCATAGTGCCTTATTCTCAAGGTCGACTGGTAAGTGACATATATTATAATAAACAAGCTAATATGATCGTCCCACAATGCATCGTCCAACTTCCTTGACCAGTCAGCATTGTTGGCATTCAGTCTTCACCAATATGAACTTAATCTCTCTATTGAAGAACTCAACTTGCCTACTCATCTGAGGATAGTAAGGTATTGCCACTTTATGCTTTACCTCATATTTTTGTAGTAGTACTTATAAAAGACGATTACAGAAATGAGAACCACCATAATTGATAATAGTATCTTAAGTGCCAAATCTAGAAAATATGTTCTTTTTCAAGAACGTAGTGACGCTTTGACCCTCATTGTTGGGAAGTGAAACCGCCTCCTCCTATTTGAAAACATAGTCGAATACCACTAGAATGTACATCATACCATAAGAGCTCACAAATAAACCCATGAAGTTAATTCCGCATACATCAAACAACTCCAACTCTAAGATAGGTGACATGGGGAGTTTATGTCTCTGTTAAATATTTCCTTGACGCTGAAACTGGTCACAAACTTGGGCATAGTCATGAGCATCCGAGTTGGCCAATAATACCTATATTAAAGAATCTTGTGGGCTGTGAAGGTTCCAACATGATAACCCCCAACTGGCAATGAATGACGAGACTCAAGGATGCTTATTATCTCCAACTCAGGAATTCATCTGCATATTATACCATCCATACAAATTCTAAAGATATAAGGTTCATTTCATCACCTCATGCATGAACCATTTTCTCTACTGGAGCGAAAATCTTCCTGAAAGATCACTTGCCAAAAAAGTTTGCAAAATCAGCAAACTAGGGGATTAAGTCATGAGATTCTTCCAAGACCAGCCCATCTGGAAAAGTATCATCTATGTCAAGCTCGTCACCTAATTTCTGTATTGTCTCATCCTCAAGGAGATACAAGTGATCAATAACCTGGTTCTCCCTGCCCTTTTGATCTTTCACCTCAAAGTCAAACTCTTGTAGCAAGAGGACGCAACGTATTAACCTTGGTTTAGCATCCTTGTTCAAAATTAGATACCTCAAAGCTACATGGTCTGTATTAGCTATGACTTTAGTCCCAATAAAATAAGATTATATTATCTCAAAGGTAACAACCACCGGAAGAAACTCCTACTCAGTGGTTGTATAGTTATTTTGTGTGGGATTTAATGCCTTGCTGACATAATAAATTGGGTGAAGGATTTTCTTGCATCTTTTGCCTAGGATAGCACCTAAGGCCACTCTGGTAGCATCACATATAACCTCAAATAGTAAAGACTAATGAGGATATGATAATAGGAGATGAGATCAACTACTTCTTAAGAAACTCAAAGGCATTGAGACATGTGATCACACTCAACATACTCCATAACTTATGGGCTAGGCGATTGTTCTCAAATATATTAACCTAACTTGTGTCGGGGTAAGATCCATGATGACTATAACTATTATTCAAATCTTATGGATATTGAAGGCTACTAAGTGGTTACCTGTAATACAGATTTAAAGTAAAACATAAATTAAAATTAGGGACGTATAGTTTGAATGGTTGTTTTAACAAAATCTACTCAAAACTACTAATTAAGAGAAACAATTGTAGATAAACTTTCAACAGGAGAAAAGTCTTGGAATTAGGTTTTCTAATGGGAAAATGGTGCATGGGTACATCAGAATCAAATGCAAACTCTAGTTAATGACTACATAGGTAGGCCAGGTTAGGGGTATTGATGTTGGTTTTTCAGCTAATCACCAAAATGTCTCTCATAGATCCTTTCGGATACCTCATGGGTGTAGTAAACAAATCAACCTAAAACATCAACTGGGCATCCCTATTTCTATGAAGATTCCCAAGCCATATGAAATTCCCAATCCATCCTTACTTCTAAGATAATGTAAAGGAACAAGATAAAATCTAATTATTGTTCACCAACACCTTGTCACTCATATCCCTTTTTTCAAGGATGATATGTGATCTAAAAGAATATCCACATCCCTCTTTCAAGGATGACGTGATATTTGTGGAATTTGGGGCTTTCACCCACAAATTCCAATTCAACAAGCAAGTATTAGTCAAACCCAACATCATTAACCAAAGACCTGACCTAACAATTATGATCCACACATATTTGCACCCTATTCCAACATAACCCCAAGATAGATATTTTGCTATGCATGAAGTTTGAGAAAGAAAATATGCCAAAATTGTCATTCATTGCATCCATTGAAGAGGAAAAGCAAGAATATTCTCAAATCCAACTTCAATTACATCTGAATCCTTTGAAAATTAGCTACAAGAATATTTCCAAATTTAGTAGGGTTTTTACTATGCCAAAACTTGAATTCTAGTTCAAGATAACATTAAAGTGAAAGAGTTTTCACCCTATAGAGATTTGGAAACAGCTGTGGGAAATTACAAAATTTCCCCTAGGCTATTTTCCGCTCCATCTCGATCGTTGGTGCTTGATTGAAAATGCAGCTCCTGCGATTGTAATGACGTTCTCCCGATCGCCATGTTATCCACGATCGTGGCCTTCAGACTGTGATCGCAATAATTGAGGTTGATCTTAGCTCCTGATTTTCTAACTTTTGCACTCCTTTTCCCATTTTGTTCTCTTTTATGATCGCTTCACTTATTTTCTTTCATTTACCTATGAACCTGCAAAACATGGGAATTAGTGCATTCAAATGGCCAATTTGTCTCATTTACATGATTTAATCATAATAGTGTGAAAAGATTTTGGATGTATATGAGTGGTAAATTTACCCCTCATCAACACCCTTAACTTAAACCTTTGTTTGTCCTCAAGCAACAATACTTCTTTCTAAATGAGACAATGTAATTTTTAAGCCTATTTCTATGATCATATGATCATAATGACTACAAACCTGATTAACACTAACAAGTAACTCTCAAGCATGGGTAAAGCTATCCTCACAACTTCCCTAAACATGAAGCACAATATCAATGATACAAAAGAGTTTATAGAATAACAATGCAACAATCACTAACTCTCTAGAAGTGACTCTCCATCGATAGTGACTCAACTATACTTCTTTGCCTTATTTTTGGAAGATGGCAATTTCACTCTTCTCAATTTGTCTACATGCCTCCTCATAAAAAGAAAATCCCACACACTAAATTATATATCATGCAACAAGGTATTTGAGTGTAAACACTCACTCTTATAAAGAATCTCTCAATGTGAACGAGTATCATACAATATGCTTGCCCTTATTTTCAATCGCCACTACTATGAATACACTTGATTGGTGATCTCGAAGAACTTTTTCAAACTTGTAATGTAGGCTCGGTGAAAGGGTATGGTATTATTTTGTAACAAAGTGACTACACCCTCCTTGAACATCTAAACCACACTATTCAATTGAACTTTTGACCATGGTCCACTGCTTTTGTGTTCAACTTCACATATGTCTACTTTCACTACCTTGATTACCTATCTCTTTGAAAGCATTTTCTTCTCAATCTTTTTTTTTGGGAAATCTATGCTTTTCCTTTCTTTTGATGATTCTTTTCTTTTTAACTTTTTCAGTTACTCTGTTTTCTTAGATTTTAGGCATCCACTAACACTAACATGGCCCAAGGTCACCTCTTCCAAAACTTACCACCCCCAACTTAGGCTTTTGGCCTCAAGTTTCATTTTAAAGTTCAAAGAGGGTAGGGTTCAAAAGAGGGGTAAACTTCAAATGGTTGAAGTATTATAATGTGATTTCCAGAGAAAGGCTTGAAGGCTCAAAATGAGTAACTAGGGATACTATTCATTTCACTAACCAAGAATAATCACGATTAGCCTTGAGAGACTAATGGTGCAAGTTCCAAATGATACAAGCAAGCATGAGAGCTAAACAACTATACTCACTGCACATGACATGCAAATGTTTCAAGGAGGTTCAATTGCATTTCCTACTAGAGACAAAAGGAGATATTTATCATGTACTACAAACTAAAAACTTTGGAGTCACAAAAATAGGTAAAGCATTGTTACAAAAATCTTCATGTCTGTGCCCTTGGTTTTAAAAACTTTTAGATGGGGGGGCTGGGGGGTTTGCTTCGCATTTAAACCATGCAAAATTTGATGTAGAGGTCACCAAACCAAGCCTTTGTCTCATATTTTATCTCTCATGAGGGCAAACCATATGGCTACTCAGACTTCGCCAAAGGTATACGAGAAATCCCAAAACTCCAATGCTACGGGTACATAGACTTCCCCTGCATCTATGGCTATAAACTCAATCACGATGATTTTCGCTTAAAAATATTGTCACTCAATCAATCATAGGGAAAGGCTCGTCCGACATCATCACAAACAAGATAAAAAACTTAAAATGAAACAAAACAAAAAAACAAATCCATGAAATGTAGGAACCATCGGAGTGCCCAATTATTACAACCCAAAATAAAAATCATCCAAATCATCATAAAAACATCCAACAAATATCTCAATAATATAGACCAAGGTAAAATAAATGAATACGGAGATAAAAACCCCCAACTAAAAGCTTGCAGTGACATTACTGCATAATCAATAAATAATAGAAAGAGTAAAGGGTTCTCCCTGTAACCACATTAAGGACTATTGCGGCCCTCGGTCTCTGCATCATGTCCACCACCTCCAGCATCATCTGAATCTAACCACTCAATTGGGACCACATCATCATTATTAGCTCTAGGAGAAAAATGTCAGCCTGTCGGTTTCAGAACCTTCAAAATGCCCTTCACCCCCTTCCACATCTTCATGAAAAAGTTATCTCTATTCTTCTCCCTCCTCTCCATCTTCTCATGGTAGCCCCTAAGCTCCATGAGAGAATATGCTAAGGATGAGTAGGCCCTCTCAAGACTAGAAATAGTTATCCCCTTCTTCTTGTTATCCTCTAGGTACTTCTCATAGTCTGACCAAGAAACATAGAAATGACGGGTA
>NC_061119.1:140606019-140636568 GCF_002878395.1 Capsicum annuum
CAACGGATAGAAAGAATCTCAAAATCTCAAAAGGATGAAGTACTAGGCCCGCATGCTTCCAACTTGACTTCCTAGGTAACCCAAATAAAGAGAGAACACTTGTAAGGGATTTCATCATAGGTACCTCTTTTTTAACCATCAGTCTCATTCTACTTCCAAATAGCCAAAACTTAACTTAACCGCTAACTAGCCTCAAACTGAACCAAAAAGGTTGATGCACGCACATCTGAACCACACCACGCTAATACCATCTCTATATCCACATAAACCAACAAAGGCTCATTCACGCCAAAGACAACCTAAGTCAAGAGTCATGCCACCAAATCTAAATCCAAATATACACTCCCATAACTATTTTGCATCTGCTATCCACTCTAAGCTAGGAGGAAAATTACTTGAGTATTGCCCATACAGTCTCATCATGGAGAACTCAAAGAACTGAAACTGACCCGCTGAAAGTCCATATATCAAAAATAAGAATAAGCTTATAAGGCGCTATCTGGGCACACATGGAGATAATCAAGGAAATCAATCAATACCAATGTTGTAATCAGTCCGGATGAAAATCAAACTAAAGTCTGAAATCTAAGGTATAACTACTCATCACTGAATATTCCACTCTAGGATGTCTCATCCACCGAGAATGAAGTCATACTAGATCCAAATCGAGTATATTTCTCCCATTGAGTAAATCATCCAAGATTCCCAAAGAAAATTAGAGACTCAGGATCAAAGTTGAAAGAACCAATACCGGATCCATGGGCTATCATCTGAATACTTGTCAACCATATTTCATTTAAAGTCGAGAAAACCAAATAGGCAATCCACGGCGTAAGCTCAACCAATCGATAAATGAAATCTAAACTAATATAAGTCTAAAGCAAAAGATGCACGCAAACACAACAATACCAAGCTAAAATCTCAACACAAAGGCTAAATCGTCTGGTCTCAACTACCAAAACCAAACCTGAAGATAGGTAGGCATTCACATTATAAGTTTATCACAACTTCCAAATCGCCATTCCAAGGTCTCAAGTCAAAATTAAACTAATAAGACTATATCATTACCAACCATTCAAATCAACTTAAGTATCTAAATCTAACATATCTGAGATAAATCATACCATACCACAGTCAAGACATATCTTAAGAAAAACCCACCATAGGGATAACCATTGACTAAAATGCAAGCAACCAACTCTATATCAGCTGGAGGGTATGAAATATAGCAAAAAAAATAATAATTGTACCAAAAGACAAATCACTGTCTGAAAATGCATATAACCCACTCCATATCCGCTGGAGGGCATGAACTATCCAAACATACTCAAGAACTTCCCAAGGATAAAAACCATACCAGTATTGTCAAAAACTCTAGCAACTCAAAGAAATGCTACTTTAGCCGACACTAATCAAACTAACACTCCATTTCAATAAACAATAGCCACACAGATATATCACCGAGGAGAATTACTCCACTAAGCCTTACTAAGCTAAACAAATGCTGAAATAGAATTTCTTGAATCCACCCAAGAGTCACATTATCAAAGATAAAATACCTATCTCAATACCAAGGGAAAAGTCAACACCACCACTAGAGAACCAACAACTCAAGCTAAAGAGTTTCTAATTTGCAAACTTAAGAAGCGATCGTTGGAAAGGCCACCTGCCTCTGACCTTCCAACACCACTAGACCAAACCATGTCAAATCTAGAAAGGAACGTCTAATCTCCACACAAATAATAAGGGAACAAACTCAAAAAATCCAAGAGATAAATCCATGATATCTTAATTTCAAAACCACTATCGGGTGATGAAATAGTCATAATCAAAAAATGAAACTCAAACTAGTCAATCTCATACACGGGCTATATAGAAAGTGATAGCCAAAGCGAAAACCTTCTCAACACAGAAGGAAAGTTTAAGAAACTCAAACTCAAGAATGGGAGGTACAACACAATCACTGACTATAGAATCATATAAGCACCACAGAAGGTTGACTTTTCTTTGATATGACATTACATCCCCAAATTAATCTAATATAGCTAAACAAGAGGGAACATAGGCAACCTCGCTGCACAAGGGGAAAGAAATCATCAAATTGGGATATAACTACTCAAGTCATTAAATAATATCACCAGAAAATAAAAGTCTAATTAGATAAAACTAGTCTATACAGATGTCCAACAAGGATCAAATTCATTATGTAACAACATCAAGTAATAATAAAAAGTAATATCATTAACCTTACGCGGTGGTAGTAGCAACAACAATATCAATAACAATATATTGAACAAGGAGTACCAAAATTAGCATCAATATCATGTACCACTCAAGGCCACAATAAGGTTGTTATGCTACCAAAAAACTACACTTACAAGGGAAAATATCAATATAGATCTACTCCATCCATTACAAAAAGAAATAAACGACGGGGTAGTTACATAATCATGAAGTCAATAATAAGGTATATAATGACCGATATCAATTCATCAAGGCATATAATCATCAATGGGTATGAGAATCTCAATACATATAATAAGATAAAAATGTGAGAAATAAAAGTGCACTAATCGTGGTGATATCCGCAATCACATGCCTGACTGGCATAGGGAAAAATAGCTCTGAATGGGTCCAACTCGAACCAACCGACTGAATCATCAACTGAGGTTCCACACATACTATCTCTAACTTAAGATGCCACAACATCACAAGGTTGATTTGAATTAGCTAAATGACTAGAAATCTCATGTCGGGACACTCCCTAGACTAATAGTCTGTCTCTTTACAATTGTAGCAACTCCTGAAGCATCAACATAGAGAAAACACAAATTGAGCCTAAATGGCTGGCCAAATAATACAAAGAGATCCACAAAATTCTATCCATACTTTTGAAATCCCAGCATGTCTCAAGAACTTTAGCATGGCGGGGACTTATGTGCTAACTCTAGCTGATCATCATCTCATACCTGGGTCATTCTCAGAACTAGTGTCTCATCATGACACAACAAAACCAAGACCCTAGAATACTTTAAGATATCGCCACTCATAATCCATAATAGTCGTCATGGCCCAAAGAAACATACCATACTCTGCAAGTCTGATGGGGACTCTGCCCACTATGATCATCACGACTAATCTAAGAACTACTCATAGTATGGAATACTGTCTGGGTTGAGCTAATGGGTTGTACATAAAGCTAAACTCTATCAAAAGAATCCTCACTCATGGATAAAATACCAATTGCAGTATCTCTTATCGCTATTTCCATAAGTCTCAATACTTGTGCTCTCTATGGTTCTCTCATAATCAACATCCTGATAAAAGGAAGATTCAACTGTTATCCAGTGCTCTAACACAAAACAGAATGACAATACTAACCCTTTAATAAATCTATGCACTAATGTCCCGCTCAAAAGGGTGTAGAATATGAAAATGCTTGGACCACATGAGAAATCCAATCGCATACTCTAAACTGGTAAAAACCCTAATGAACACCAATAAACCCAACTCTGGTCTGAGAATTGCTCGATGAATCAAATATCATCCATGGTTGAGAGAGATCTACAACATTACTCAAATTCCAAATGTTAAACCTCAAAGAGTGAAGTAGTCACGAGCTTTATTGAATCCTAAGCTAGCCCAAATCCTTTATGGCTGCTGCTGAAGATCTTCGATATCCATCTTTAACTTTCTAGTCTGTTACTATGCTAAAACTCTAAAAATGCGTGTTGAAGTCTCATCCACATCTATCGATAATGTTGCATTGTCCTTTGGGATAAAATAGAGTCAAAGAATAAGTTTGAGGTTCATAGGAATTTGGGCACACGATAAGGAGTCAAGAAGTGAATTTCCTAAAATATCATAGTATTCTTTCGAAGATAGGTTATGAATATCTTTGCACCGATCCATAGGACTCTCTTAAACACTTAGCTTTTGTACTAATACACCGATGAAACCTAGACTCTATTACCAATTTGTCATGACCCAATTTCTAAGGTCATGATGGCATCTACCATAACCCACTAGTAGGCAAGCCAACCCGCAATTCGAAATGGCTAGTAACGGACTACTTAACAATATAAGGAAAAGAATACAAAATAAAAGAAAATAAAGATCAATATATAATAAAACCCTAATACTTGGTGGTATCAGAACAAAAGCTTCTAGTATAATAAGAGTACAAATGTGAAATATCAAGAGAAATATACTGATATAACTTATCTCTGAATACAATATATAGACTAGTCTTATTGCTAAGAGAGAGAAAAATAATACTCCAAATATAAGAATCTCACTCTAAGTCTTTAAACCGTGGCTTCTCCGTACGACGTACACATCAACAATGATAACCCGTACTATGATCTGCTGGCTACAGAAGTGTAGTATGAGTACCAAACGAATGGTACTCAGTAGGCAACTTCCAACTAAGCTCCAAAGATAGAGCAGATATATACAACATATAAATAGAATGGAATCTACACCCAAGAGTTTAGAAATCATATAACAGCAAATGAGATAATAAGGAACAACTATTCTTTTCACGTCCAATAGGCCCACACAATAAGGCTAAGTAAGTAATAAGGGTGCACTATCTTATTCCAGCCATACTTAGGATTTTAAACACTCTACTGCATATCCCTGAACAATAGACGGATAAATATTAAAAAAAGAATATATAATAATATACAAGGCCGAGAAACGAATACACCATATGAAAAAATGAAGGCATATACGATAGTACTATAGCTACTTATTGCTAGATATTTATATGTACATATAAATATGACGTCACCACAAAACATAACCTAGATCATCATATCCTCATTCTAAGACCATATTATAATCCTATCAGGATTCACTTCTATCATACTGAAGGTTTCTAATCCACATTACTAGACATGAAATAATCATGCATAACAATGAAATCATAAGATAGCAGAGCCAAAAACATACCTCAAATCTCAATAACAAATTAATGACCAATCTATCATAATCTAGCAATAATAGTGATTATAAAAATGATAATAATAATATCAATAACAGCGTAAATAACCAGAAAGTCTGGACAACAAAATACCTAGTCGAGTTGCTCAGAAGGTTAAATCAATATACAATAATACAAGGCATATTCATCACCTATATATATGTAACCATCCAATAAGGGTTGATAGACATAGGCACATACTGGTGATAGGTGAAATGCATGCAAAAATAAAAGAAACATACTCAATCAATATCACCACTATTCTCCGGACTTGATGACACTACCCGAACTTGGGCCTTGTCATAATGGGCAATCCCAAGACCAACCAGGATTGGGAACCTCCCTTGTTACCCAACTCAACCACCAAATGCATACCTTGCATCGGCTAAAGTCTGAACATATAACAAGATAGCGTATCCAATCGTGTGGTAACTCTGGGATAAGACTATAACTGAGACCAACCCAATCAAGTACAACCACCCAATAACCAACCAAACTAATATGGAAGCCATACACTAATACCATGATAATGATCCAAGTCCATACCATACCCAAGAATATAATTTTCATACAAAGCCTCTAGACCAACCAAAGAGTACCTAGTCGGGACATGCCCTAGACCCTAGCCAAAAACTAAAGTGTATGAAAGATAAAAACATGAAAAGTAAACCATGACATTAAATAGATATCTTTCGAACTTTGGAAGCTCACTAATTCAATCCTACATTAACTGTACCCGAATTCGATCACTAAGCAAGAGAAGAAAAATGGTTGATTCCTGCATAGTGCGGGTATACAGCCGCCAATAAATGGGTTAGTCGGTGAACACTAGCATGTACTCAGGATAGGGCTAAAATAATGCCGATAAGTAAAAAAACAATTAAACCAACCAATGCACATAAACCATACATATATGTCGGGAAAGGGAATTGGGTTTAGACTGCCTTTAAAACTATTACCTGGGTTGTATAGCTTTGCCTTCCTAATCACCCATGGGCTATATGGGTTCAGCTCCGCTGCTGAAAGGGCCCTAGAGCGTATAGCCGCACGACCAGGGAATATCCTCTAGGATGACTAATACATCCCACAATATAAAATATGAAACACGCACACAGTCATCAAGACCCCTCATATCAACAAATATGAGTTTCCAATTCTGGTCCTCCTCGAGCCCGCTACCTTTCACAGCTTAGCTACACACCCGTCATTAATGCCCAATCAAAACCATGTCCAAACAATACAATTACCATTTATTAACCAAGGATATTTAATAACTGGTAGTATTTCCATACCACCCATACTTGCAAACATTTATCCATAGTCAAACCATTTAGGTTAAGGGAATTTTTAAGTGCCCTTCCATATACAGTATTAAACCATTTGGGGGACTTCCATGTTCCACACAAGCATAACCATCTCATCAAGTTTTCAAAATTGACCAAACATGACCACCAAAACCTTTACCCTTTAAACCATGTTATATATTTAAATGATTTATATCATTTAAACCATTAAAACCATTCAAATCCAAAACCATTTAAGGTTCCATTACCAAACCAAATCATGCAAGGGCTCTAATGAAAGTTAAATAATGGTGCAAAAGCATTATTTAAGGCATTTAATCAAACCAGACCTTACCTATTTGTTTCTATACAAGTTACCCTCCCTAACTTGTACCTAAAGGTACGAGTGGTAGCCTCAATCATATCCCCCAACCGTATGGTGGAAAAATTACACTAGACAACTAAAACATGCACCTTAAGACTTGTCCGATACCACTTGTAAGATCCCATATGACTCTTACCCTTATGATTCATACATTAGGCAGTCGATAATCCTTCCATACTGTCTAAGATATGAGTGAGTCACCTAGCCACCCTACAACTCATATCCAAGGGATACGACTGACTCCCTAGAGTCATATCGAGCCAAAGAGGTCCAAAGCCAATGAAATTTTCAAGGGTCCTATTTCCAAAATATTTTAGTCTCCACTACTAGGAACATTGTCCTCAAATAACGAGTAAGGGTAAGTATAAGTATGAGCTAACACATTAACACTTATCAAACTATCCCCAACCAAAATAAAGGACAAGAACACAAACCAAGATGAGAAGATCACTACATACCCCAAGGATAATTTACACCCCAACACATCCATTCCATCCTCTAACTAAGTTAGGAAACAAAGATGCAAGAGGAACCATTCCTCACCTTTAACAAAGTTTGAAAACAAAGAAGTATTGAATAACACACACCCTACGCATGAATTTCTGGAACAAAGAACTAACACGGATCCTTGGACTCTATGTCCATTTCCACATCCCAAATGGCTTCCTCGGGCTTTTAGTTCAACCATGGAACCATTATTGAAGCCATACCTTTCGTTCGCAACCGGTGAACTTACTGATACAAGATTCCCTCTAGAGAAGAAGGAATTTAAGATACCAATACCATATAAAGGAACTAACCATACCTTACCCCAACACAAACACAAAGGATACCAAATGAATAGAACTTATGTTAAAGACCAAATCTAATCCAACTTAGAAATTAATGAGACATATCACTATGAGAGCTTGAGTCTAACTATACACCACCAATTCCATGTTCAAGCCTATCTAAAACATAAAGGAGCTAACTTAAGCCACCGAGCTCTACTCCTTACATCTATCCCAAAACACTAGTCCGCCTCTATCATCATTATAAAATAGAAACTATGAGTAAAGGACATGGATAAACCATATTTAACCATCATAACCAAAAAACCCAACCTATGAAAGACATGGACCCACTATGCTAGGAAGACATTTCATAAAACCATACCTTACAAAGCCTCTTTAGTACCCAACACAACCATGGGTATATCGACCAATCACAACATTCAAGCCCACCGCTTAAATACCTGCGGTATGATCTATCCATCAAATATCTAACACCATTTAACATTTCACAATGGATTTTCACCATATATTCCTTTCCTAACCATTTCTTATGAAAACAATCTTACCTCACCTTTAAACCATAACTCTAGTAGTCACCTAAGACTCTCCTCTACATTTACTATTTCAACACATCACCACACTTCTCTAACCACTACCACCCTAACATAAGAAGAGTCATTTAAGAAACTCAAAGTACAAGAATTATCCATGCCTCCCAAAGCAAGACCCCAGAATAAGACGCAGCACCATAGATATGAAATACTTTATAACAATCACATAAACCATAAATGAAGGAACAGCTTAACCAAACCATACTATGAAAAAAGTCCTTAGATTGTACACCAAAGAAAAATAACCACACATACTATGAGGAACTTAACACAAGAGGAAGAGTCAAATCCAGGGAACAAGGCAAATACAAAATGAGAACCTTAAGCAGAAGAGCTATAAGAATGCATGCCACACTATTAGAGGATCACTAGAATATGTAACCCTACCTTCCTTTGAAGTCCACGTTTAAAAAAATTAAGTCTAATCATCAACCTTCACCCTATTACCTATAAGCATAATACTCCACTCCAATGTGTATCACCAAAGACATATACCAGGGATGTTTGGCTCTCCCATACCTAAAATATTATCCATCCCAATGCTACCTAGAGCCTAGCATAAACATGCAATAACCATTAGACCAAACTGACTCAAAGGTTTCCAATTAATCCAAAACCATTTAAAATCAAACCATGGCCACCAAGCCTTTTCAAAAATCACTTGAGTCTAACCAAAACCAATTCATGTTCCCTTAACCATTTATGCAATGCAAAGATTTAAGAGTAGTCAAACCATATGAAAAAATTATATTCAATAGTAACTTCAAAATACAATTTGAGGACATACAATTTTAAAAACCAAAACCAAGTAATTAGGGAATCCATATTACCCCAAAATTCATTTACCATTCCTATGCATCCCACAATGTTCATAGACATTAGTAAAACATGCACAATACATCATAATCCATGGAAAATTAATTAAATAAGTGATTTGTCAAAATCCCCACTTATGCCAAAATCCATATTCAAAACCATGAATTTAGAAATCAATTTCATGCCCACAACAAAGTACAAATATAGGCACAAATATATGTGCAAGCTCAATGATCTAACTATCAAATAAAAAGATCCCCAGTCCCTCCATTCAATCTGAACTTCCGACCTATAAGTCTAAACTTTCCCATTATTGTAATCCCCAAGTCATTAACATCATCAAACTTACAAATTTGCCTCTACAAATTCCACATTGCTATCCCAACATATTATAACCCCCTTTATCAGAATCAAATATCTAAGATTAACACTTAATGTCTATCAACCACCATGCACTACTAGTAAAGTACCCCATATAAAATAGAATGTATATATAAGGTCCTCCACTACTAGAAGGACACCGTGAATTCCTTAGTCACCCTCCAACAACCTACCCATTACTAAGGCAAACCATCTCCCTTACGGAAGAGTTAAAATAATCCACAGAGAAATATCAAGACTGATGAAAACTTCACCCAAGAGATCCCTTAATCACTCCTTAGGCTCCATTAACCCAACTAAAACTATTCCATAAAGAAATAATAGAAATTTTGACAATTTTCTAAAACAAGACCAGTCCCAAACCAACCTAGACCAATCCCAAACCAACCTCCCCATTAGAAAGGCACCATGAGAGTCATCAACGAAGACCTTAATAGATTAATTCATCATTAAAACCAAACCAAAGAATGACCTTCTGAGTTAGGATCTTTAACCCGAACCAAGTAATTAAGACACCCTTTTTTGGAGAGTGATTTTTGAGTTTTAGGACATGATATAACCTTTTCCTTAATAGCTAGGGAAGGAAACCATCCTCCTAATCCACAACTGGCTTACCATGAAGCCTTAGACAATTCTTATGGAATTTGAAAAATCTAATAATAAATAGCACGAGTGCCACTAATACATTTCCCCAAATTACATCGAGATCCACCACATTCGAGTCAAATAAATCCACCAATATCCCTTGAATACCAGTAGATACCACACACACTTATAGACTTTTTTGGTAATTGTAGAGTCACCTACTGGGTAGTATTAAAAGAAAAAAAGAGTCTGAAACAACCTTGGAATTATAACCAAAATACACAAATACAAATGGGGTCACAAGAAAAAAAGGACCATAAACCAAATAACCCATACACATTACAAAGAAAAGATTTTTCAACAAATCAGTGTTGGTATCAAAAGATGCCTTAGACTTTCGAGGGATAGTAAGGGCAGTGAGATGATCCCAACCAATACCAAAATCTAAAGTAGAACCCCTTACAACCACCCCTTAGTTCAGAGAATTGAAACCTCCTTACCTTACCTATTTCTAACCTTACCTCATTTCTCTCCATACCAATAGGACTGGACTGGCATGACAGAGTTTCCACTATTTGGGTCCATAAATTAATAGAATGTCAAAAATTAACACTGGTAACCTCTTCTTGAGATAACTAATATAAGTTCCTCCTTCCTAGATAGGGTTAGTGGAGACAACTTCACAAGGAAAACCAAAAGTTGTGACCCTTAACAAAGTTTATGCCTCATGAGTTGGACTAGATCAATCCATGTTGTCTTCAAGTAGGACAGGTTAGTTTCAAAGAACCTTTGGATCTTTGAGAAGTCAAGATTCAAAGAGTAAACCAAGGAAGATTTAGAGAAGAGTTCAAGACCTTAGACTCCATAGCTCAAAAGTAGAATAACTAAGAAAGTGAAACATTCCTAAATGCCGCGTAGCCTCCTATTTGTAAGTATGGTGCACGACATACCCATAAGAAAGACTCTACTTGAAACGGCTTTGTGGACACCCCATGACACAAAAACCTAAAGCTTTCATACCAACTTGACATGACCAAACTTAGGGCCTTGTCATAATAGGCAATCCCAAGCCCAACCAGGACTAGAAACCACCCTCGTTACCCAACCCAACCACCACACGCATACCCTGTATTGGCTGAAGTCCAAACATATCTCAAGATAGTGTATCCAACCATGTGGTTACTCTGTGATAAGTCTATAACTGAGAACAACCTGATCAAGTCCAACCACCTAATGACCAACTAAACCAATATGAAAGCCATAAACCAATACCATGATAATGATCCAATGTATGTATATATATAACATATATAACACAAACAGTCCATACCATACCCAAGTCTATAGTTGTCCGTACAAAGCCTCCAGACCAACCAATGAGCACCTAGTCGGGACATGCCCCAGACCATAGCCAAAAACCAAAGTCTATGAAAGACAAGAAATATAAAAAGTAAACCATTACATGAAATATATTCTTTCCAAATTATGAAAGCTCACCACTTTAATCCAACATTGATTGTACCCAAATCCAATCTCTAAGCAAGAAGAGTAGAATAGTCGGTTTCTACATAGAATGGTATGCAGCCGCCAGTAGATGGGTTAGTGGGTAAACACTAGTATACACTCAGGATAGGGATAAAATAATTCTAACTAGTGAAAAACCAAGTAAACCAGTGAATGTACATAAATCATACATATATATAACCATTCTAGGAAAGGAAACCGGGTTTAGCATACCTTTAAAACCATTACCTAGGTTGTGTAGAATTGTCATCCTAATAACCCACGGGCCATATAAGTTCAGCTCC
Organism: Capsicum annuum; assembly: GCF_002878395.1. Classification (NCBI taxonomy): domain Eukaryota; kingdom Viridiplantae; phylum Streptophyta; class Magnoliopsida; order Solanales; family Solanaceae; genus Capsicum; species Capsicum annuum. The sequence continues at coordinate 140,617,649 of NC_061119.1, forward strand.
TCCTACTAAAGGGCCCTAGTGTATGTAGCTGCAAGACCACAGAATGTCCCGTGGGATGACTAGTACATCCCCCAATATAAAATATGACACACACACGATCATCAAGACCCGTTATATCGGCAAATATGAGTTTCCAATTTTGGTCCCCCCGAGACTGCTACCTTCCACGGCTTAGCTACACACCCCTCCATTAATGCCTAATTAAAACCATGTCCAAACAATTGAATTATCATTTATTAACCAAAGCTATTTAATAACTAGTGGTACTGTCATACCACTCATATTTTCAAGCATTTATCCATAGCCAAACCACTTAGGTTAAGGGAACTTTTAAGTACATTTCCATATATAATATTAAACCACTTGGGGGACTTCCATGTTTCCCAAAAGTATAACTATTTAGCCTTTTAACTTTCCAAAACATTTAAACCAATTTTGTTAATGCATTCACTTGGGGGAGTTCCATATATCTCACAAGGTTTTCAAAATAGACCAAACATGACCATCAAAACCTTTACCCTTTAAACTATGCCCAACATTTAAAGCATTTATAATATCTAAACCATGAAAAAATATCCAAAACCATTTAAAGTTTTATTACCAAACCAAACCATCCAAGAGTTCTAATAAAAGTTCAACAATAGAGTAAAAATGTTACTAGGGGCATTTTATCGAACATGTTGAGGGTACATCTTTACCAAGGCCAAAATTAACATGTAAATTACCATCATTAGGGTTACTCAAGACCCATTAGTTAAACCATGACCAATAACCAACCACATATCCAAACAATTGCCAAAAAATGTAAAAATATAGTTTATACCAAATCCAAATCATATGCATAAAGACCCTCAACAATATTTCAAAATCCACGATTATAGATTCATAAACCAACATTTAAAACACAATACAATGCCTTTAATTTGAAATAACAATGAGGTAAGGAGTACATACCTTATACATGAAGATTCATGAAAGAAATCTTGGCCTTTTGGCCCTTTGAAGAACATATGAAGAAACCTTAGCCTCCAATCTTCCAAGAGAGTGTTTGAGAGAGTATTTGATGTGTTATGATCTTTTAATAAGTGTTATGGAAGGCCATATAGGGTTATATAATGTGAGGAAATAAGTTTTTTGGATTATATGTGCAAAATACCCTTGACTTAAAAGTTAAAATAATTCTTGTCCAGGGGTATGACTTAACTTACCATTCGTATCCAAGGGTACGAGTGACACCCCAACTCGTTCCCCAACTTGTATCTAACATTTCCAAGACCTTACCTACTGGTTTACATATGACTTACCCTCTCTAACTTGTACCTAAGGGTATGAGTGGTAATCTCAATCGTATCTCCCAACCAAATGGTGGATAGAATACACTAGACAACTCAAACATGCACCATACGAGTTGTCCTATACCACTCGTAAGCTCCCATATAACTCTTACCCATATAATTCATACCTTAGGTAGTAGCTAAGCCTCCCATATTGCCTAGGGTATGATTAAATCACCTATCCACCCTATGACTTATTTCCAAGGGGTACGAGTCACTCCTTTGAGTAATATCAAGCCAAAGAGGTCAAAAACCAACAAAATTTTCAAAGGTCCTATTTATGGTATGTTCCACTCAAACTGTGTATATATATATCATTATAACATCCTCCAGCCTTGCTGAGTATCAATATCATCATTACAATATCCTCCGTTCTTGTTGAGTATCAATAATATTATAATAGTATCCTCCGGCCTTGCCGGTATTAATATATCATCATAGTAGTATCCTCCGACATTGCTGGATATCAATATATACTCACAACCATCAATACATATATATACAGGTGTAATAGGTGCACAGACTCAAGTTGTGGCTAAAAAGAGTGTAAATCCAAAAGTTTGTTACACAGAGTGATCTTCAGGACTAAATGATTGTGAAAATGTAGAAATGGTCAAAATATCTTATGATCGGAGTAAATAATAGTGTCAAGTCTTTGACCGGAGTCTTTCTCGACCAAATCTTTAAAATATAATTATCAATATTTTTTATATATTCAACTTATCCATTGAATTTGGAAATTATTATTGTGAATAAATCCATTTTTAAAGATCAAAAGTGGATTTCAAACCTCATTTAGGAAGAACAGTCATAAGATCATATTTTATCTAGAATCACATCAATTATCGATTTAATAATCATGAATATACCAAATCTATGCATGCCATAACTAGTATCCAAATTAATAAAGTCATAAAACATATTGCATCTTTCTTCGTCCCATACCGAAGAGATATATATATGAGCATATATATATATATATATATATATTTGTAAACTACAACCATATCATTTACAAGGATAATTACTTCCCAAATATCCCTTCGATAATATAACATGGACCTCGGCCCAATAATATGTCTGGCATAATCACAACCTCAAAATCATGGCTTAGGTCCACATAAATATCTAGAACCCATATCGACAATCATATTTATAATTCATAGCATACCTATAATCATCCTACATATAGGAGGCATCTCACATCTAGGAGGCATAATATCGATATGCATATCCCATCTATTAGACATCTTATATCTTTAGGTCATACATTATGACTATGAAGAACATCATCTCTCTAGGTCAATTGTCATATCTATGAGGAATATCATCTCTATAGGCCCAATAATCATAACTAATAGGAAAATCATCTCTAAGGGCCAAATATTCATAACTAAGAGGAATATCATCTCTATAGGCCAAATAATCAAAACGAACAGGAATATAATCTCTATAGGCCCAATAATCATAACTAATAGGAAAATCATCTCTATAGGCCCAATAATCATAACTAAGAGGAAAATCATCTCTAAGGTACAAATAATCATATCATAACTAAGAGAAAGATCATCACTATAAGCTCAATAATCATAACTAAGAGGAGAATCATCTTTATAGGCCCAACAATCATAACTAAACAAAAATCATCTCTAAGGACCAAATAATCATGACTAAGAGGAAATGACACCTCTATTGGCCAAGTATCAAGTCTATGCAGAAATAGAGTCTCTATGGGCCAAATATCAAGTCTAAAAGAAAACAACATCTCTAAAGTTCCAATATAATGTCTAAGAGGTAATCGTATCTTTAGAGGCCCATTATTATTTTTGTATGGAATAACATAGCCATAAATCATAAGTCATAATATGGGGAACATTATTACAACGTATCATTTCATGAAGTAACCTTATACTAAGGTTTACTAGTCTTAGCTATGCCTAGCATCCATAACTAAGTACACAAGGCTAACACATGTTTTGGCCTAAGTTGGCTGGAAAATCCTAGTTTTTATCCTTAATTTCCATATTTAGGCAAACTATGCCCCAAACTAGGCTAAGGTATCTATTTCAACTACTAGATGCCAAGCAAGACATAACCAATTTTAAGATAGGAAATTTGTCTTAAAACAATGGCATTTAAGTCAACTCTACCCAAATTACAACTCCAAGGTCACCACATAATCCCAATAAGATTTAAATATACTAATCATGCTTCAAATGCTAAAACTACATCACAAACATAGCATTATATCATAACCACGCTACAATGTAGCTCAAACTAGGGAGAAGGCAATAGGATTCTAAAAGGGGTATTCCATATTTTAACTTACGAGTCAAAACCCTCATCAAATCCCCAAACATCAACATTCAATACTAATTTGTTCTATGCATAATCAAACTTAACATTCACATTCACACGCAATTATAACACCCTAGGTTTTGACCCATAGACAATTTCCTGGAATTCTAGCCTTTGGACTAAATATGACTTATGGGTACAAGTCATATGTTGGGGTATGGATGGTAAGGTCCAGTTTTATGTTGACCAATGTTGGATGGTGGGATAGATCTTGTTTACTGGAATAGATACGACTTAGGGGTACAAGTCGTATTGGTGAATATGGATCATTTAGTTCCTTAACTTAATCTTAAACTTGGTTAAACAAGTTGGATTTTAGTACAAGTGTCTCACCATAAGTTGTAAGCAAGGGTATGAGTCGTACCCAGGACTCGTATGGTGGAAAGTGTTCAAAATTTCTGTTATTCTATCTTGCTAGGGGTACGAATAAAGGGTACAAATTGTATTTTTTAAATACAACTTGGTTAGATGAGTCATATACGAGACAGTGTTGGATCTAAAGGTTGAGGCTAGGATACAAGTGTAGGGTACATCTCGTGAGGGTCAGTCGTACCCCTGGGATGGGATTTTGTGCAACTTAAGTGGGGGTATTCTGGATATTTCCACACTTATCCTAATGAGGTAACACGACTTATAAACTTCTTCGGGAGGTTATTTAACCTATTATTTTATTTATTAACACTTAGAAACTCTTCTAAAGCACTCTATAATTCTATCAAAAGCTTTTGGCCAAGGGAAGCTAGGGTTTCATCTAGATGATTAATTTGGAGCTTCTTTTGGTGATTTTTTTCCATCATTATCTTGGTTCAAGGCATGTTCTCTTCCCTCATTGTTAATTCTATATAAAATCATGGTTTTTATGAATGTTTTCATGACTTCATGGATTGTTTGATTTTGGTTTTCAAATATGAATTCTAGGTTTTGATATTAAATGGTTGGTTGTGGTTTTCCATGGTTTTAATTATGCTTTATGTGCATTAATGGTTCTTTTGGATAATTGGATTGCATGGGAATGGTTTGATGGTCATTGGAATTGGTTTTGGTTATATTATGCCCTCAATGTGTTTGATAAAATGCCTATAATAATATTTTCATTGTATTGAGTATTTTTAATGGAACTCTTGCTTGTTTTACAACTTGGTAAAGGAATTAGGCATGGTTTAAATGGCTTGGAAAGATAAATGGCTAAATGGTTAGGCTTGTGGGATTCGTGGAATTCCCTAAGTGGTTTAATATGGTAAATATAAGGGCACTTGGATTTCCCCTTAAGCCTATATATGGCTAGCTATGGATAGTACTTGTAAGTATGGTTGGTATGACGATACCACCATTAAATGGCATTGGTTAAAATATGATAAATGGATTGGTTGGTTTCTTGGTAATGGTTTTAATTGGGAAATAATGGGATATCCCAAGATCCGTGCTTAATTGTTAAACTCTAATTATTTAAAGCCGCAAATTTATACTAGAAAACCCCAAAAAACAAATAGTGGTGTAGATATCTATCTTCCCCATTTTTATCTTTGTGTAACATTGGTTTGAATTTAAATCATGACTATTATTTCAAATCAATTTGATTGCCACTCACATTGTTCCTCGTGGATTCGACCCCGACTCCAAAGTTGGGTAAATATATTGACGACAACCACATTGCACTTAAATTGACATGTAAGTTGAGCGTTATCAGCCATCTCTTTTGCCTGAGGTTAAGTTCTTTCTAAGTGAACACATACTATAGACTCCTATGATCCGAGAAGATATCCACATGCATCCCATACAAATAGAGCCACTAGATTTTCAATGGAAACACCACTGCTAATAGCTCCAAATCATGAGTAGGATAATTCCTCTCATGTACCTTCAATTGCCTAGAAGCATAGGCTATCACCTTACCATGCTGCATCAGAACACAACAAAGTCCTATACGAGACTCATCATAGTAAACCACAAAGCCGTCAGTGCCTTCAGGAAAAGTCAAAATCAGAACTAAAGTTAGCTTATCCTTCAGCTTCTTGAAACTACCCTTACAAGCATCAGACCACAATAACTTAAACCATTTTCTAAGTTAATTTAGTCAACGGAGCAGCTATCATCAAGAAACTCTCCATAAACCTATAGTAGCCAGCTAAACCTAAGTAGCTCTAAATGTCGGTTGGATTCGGGGGTCTAGGCCACTTCTTAACCACCGCAACCTTTTGTAGATACACGATGATCTTCTCACTAGAAATATTATGGCCCATAAAAGTGACAGCGTTCAATTAGAATTCACATATATAAAATTTGGCATACAATTGTTGTTCTTTCAAATTCTGCAATACAACACAGAGGTGATTGGCATGATCCACCTCACTTTTAGAATACACCAAAATATCATCAATGACAAATAGATCCAGAAACTGATAGAAGACCCTAGTAATCAAATTTATGAATACCACGGGAGCATTGGTCAAATCGAATGACATGTCGATAATCAAAACACATCCAAAGGTAACCATCCTTCCTATGCATAAATAACAACGATCACCCCATGGGGATGCACTAGGATGGATGAAACCCTTATCCAAAAGATCCTTAAGCTGCTCCTTGAGTTACTTCAACTCAGTCGGAGCCATTCTACAAGGGAGAATAAAAATTGGATGGGTGTCCAGAACAAGATCAATCCCAAACTCAATTTCCCTATCTGGAGGAACACTAGTTAGGTCAGCAGGAAAGACCTCAGGAAACTCATTCGCTACCAAAATTGAATACAAAGAAGGACTCTCTGAGTTAGAATCTTTAACTCAGACCAAATTATAGATACACCCCTTGAAGAATAATCTTTGATCTCTAAGATGTGATATCAACTTCCCCTAAGAGCTAGGGAACCACCCTCCTACTCAATAATAGGCTTTTGAGGAAATTTAAGGACAACCCTACGAGTCCAATAATCTAGGGATGCATAGCATGAGTACAACCAATCCATCCCCAAAATAATATTGAAATCAACTATATTTAATTCATACAAATCCACCAAAGTCTCCTTACTACCAACAAATACCACACACCCCTTATAGACTCTTTTAGCAATCACAGAGTCACCTATCAGGTAGAAATAAAAAAATATTCAAAACATACCTCGGATTAAAAAAAAAATACACAGCCACAAAGTGGGTCACATAAGAGAGAGTGGACGCCGGATTAAGTAAATAATATATATTGCAAGAAAAGAGTTACAACATTCCAGTCATGATGTCAGGTGATGTCTCGGAATCCCGTCGAGTAGTGAGAGCATAAAGATGGTTTTAACCAGTGTCGAAACTAGATGGTGCACCCTTTGGTGCTGGACCCAAAGATGAAGTAATTGAAACCTTGTTCGCTCCCAAAGTAACCTTACCAATTGAACAGTTTCTAAGCATATAGCCTGGCTAACCATATTTGAAGCACCTATCCCACCCCTCATCACAGTAACCCTGATACAACCTACCAGAAAATCTATAAGGAGGACATGATAAAGCCGACTAAGCCCCACTTGCCTGAGATTGGCACCCTATGCTGTAAAATTATCGCCACCCTTCTAACGCCTGTCCCCTGACAGTCCCAAAGAAAATTTCTTCATTCAGTCCTTCATATCAGACACCATCTCTGGAGTATACCGAGACAACTGGTAAAATTTCAAGGCATACTTCTTGACCGACATCTTTCTTTATTTTAGATTAATAAATTCCTCTATTTTTGCTTCCCACAACTCTTAAGGAAAGAAGCGATACAGAAATGCAATAGAGAAAGTCCCCCACAGAGATGATTCATTAACCTTACCTTTTGCCCTATCCCATTCTTCATACCATTGGTACGCCATATTTTTTAGATAATAGGAAGCAAACTTCACCCCTTCCATATTTGTGGTATGCATAAACCTAAATATCTTTTCCATCTCATCTAGAAAACCCTGAGTATCCTCCTCTATCATAATAGTAGTAAAATTTGAAAGGGTCATCATCATGAACTGGCAAACCCTTATGGCCTTAGAAGATAGAATAGCATATGTACCACGCTCAGCCTGAGAAGCTAACAACTGAGCAATCATATTAATCAACCGGTGGAACTTTACACTTGTCATATCGGCCTGAGGAAGATTGAAGAAAACCAGTGGTACTCCAGGAAGATCAGGGATTAGACCCCTAGACCGAGTATGGATCCTATGGGTAGAGCATGTCCCATCAAAATCATCCCCAGCTGTGACAAAGAAGTTTTTATGTGTATCAAATTGTTGAGTCTTGATTTAAAAAGTGAACAAATAGGGATTAAAGAAGATTCCAGGACTTAGACTCCAAGCTTGAAAATAGAACACAAAAAAACAAAACATTCCAAAATGTCTTATAGCCTCTCTCTTATAAGTGTGGCATCCTACGCACCCTTAAAAAAGACTCTACTTAACACGAACTTGTAGACTCCCAATTGACCATGAACCTAAATCTTTGATACCCACTTGAAATGACCCAAATAGGGGCCTTGTCGTGATGGGAATCCCAAGTCCAACAAGGATCGAGGACCATCCCCAAAACCTAACCCTACCTCCAAAAACATACACTAAGTCAGATAAATTCCTAATATATAACCAGATAACATACTTGTAGATATAATAACTTTAGAATAGATCTATTTCCTAAACCAACCCAACCAAGTCAATCTATCCAATAATCGACCAGACCAAGACGATAACCCAATATATTTCTATATAATCCAAAACAAAATTAATCATAAATCAAATATATTCCACCGATTTTAGCCCCAATGTAAAGGCTAAGACTATTGTCAACACCACCCATACCAACCCATAGTAGTTCCATAAAGCCTCTAACCAAAAGTAAAATAATATTTAATTAGGATATACCCCCAACCATAGCCAAAACCATAGTCTATAAAATGTCCAAAGTATATAAGGACACCCATGACATGAAATAAAACCTTTCAGAATATGTAAGTTCACCACTTCAATCAAAGACAAGCTGATCCTGAATTTGATCAATGAGTAGGAGGAGTAGAATGGTTAGTTCCTGATTATGTAGGGATGCAGTGCCTGAAGATGTGTTAGTGGGTGAATGCTAGCATGCACTCATAATAAGGATAAAAATAATGCCAACCTTTAAAATAAGGCAAACAACCATATCCATACATAACCATACATATATATGTATCCATGCCAGGAGAGGGAATCGAGTTTAGCATGCCTTAGAACCATTAACCTGGTTATGTGTAGCTTAACCATCCTAGAACCACCCAGGGGCTATATGGGTCCAGTGTTATCCCCTGAACAGGCCCTGGTGTATGTAGCCACATGAATCGGACATACTATAAGAGTAGGGAATTCCCATGTACCCTTCGCTCTCCATTATACATATATACAAGTGTAATTTAGAGGATACCCATGTACCCTATAAGTACTATATATATGGTCACCATGACCAATACTCATGCCAGCAAACACGAGTTTACAGTATCCGTCCATTAGACTCATACCTTCACAGTTAGCTATCATACCCATAATTATTGCCTAATTAAAACCATTATACACAACCAAAACACCAATCTTATTTATTCTTAACCAAGGTTATAAGTATTGGTATCATCATACCGACCATAGCTTGTAAGAAATGTCCTTAGCTGTCCTTTTTAAATAAGGAATTCCCATATACCCATAGATTACATTAATAAGTTGCTTGGGGAATTCCCATGTACCCCACAAGATAGTCATTATTAAGTTTGATTGGGGTATTCCAATGTACCCCATAATTGTATTTAATTAATCCATAACCCTGACTACCAAGACCCTACCATTTAACCATTAAAGACTATCCAAACTAGTTAAAGTTCTATTACCACTTTATACTATGCAAAGTTTTCAATGAAAGTTCAACAATATAGTAAAAATATTCTCATAGGCATTTTATCAAACATGTTGAGGGCATATAGTTTTCAAACCCAAAACTAAGTACCAAACAACCATTCACATGCTACCACATGTTCAAACCACCATTAAAACATGAAAAGCATAATTAAAACATAGGAAAACCATAACCAACCCATTTATAACCAAAAAACCCAACATATATTCAAAACCCAAAACCATACAATAATTATGCCATAAAAAACATACATAAAACATGACTTTAGTTGGAACTAATAATGAGGGAGGAGTAACATGTCTTAGATTACAAAGATGGCAAAGAGAAACCACCATTGTAGGCCCTAAATTAACCTTATTAAAGAAACCCTAGACTTTCTTGACCCAAGAGCATTGAGAGAATTTGAGAGAGTTTCTAAGTGTTTAAGATAAGAATAACAGGGTAAATGATGTCCCAAGAGTGTTATAAGTCATGGGGCCTTAAGATGTTAAAAGGGTAAATATCCAAATTACCCCCAACTTAAACTGTGTAAAACTCCCACAGGAGGATATGACCATATCCCTAAACCATACCTTAGGGTATAAGTGTACCCTTATCTCATACTTTAAGCCTCTCCTTGGACCCCAACACTACATAATATATGACCACCAAGGCCAATCCATACCCAACCATATGACAAGTACCCTTAATCCATTCCTTAGGCAAAATAGACTCCTCTAGGTTAAACATAGGGCAACATACAATTGGCATCATACCACTAGTACCCTAACATATGACTAGTATGATCCATTTATACTTTGGACAGAAACACCAACCTATACTGGTTAATATATGATTAAGGCCCACCAACCGTACCCTATCACATGACTAGTACCCCCTAGTCATATGATGTCCAAAATCCAAAAACTCATGAAATATCTAAGGATTAAAACCTAGGGTATTTTAGACAAGATGACCTTTGTCTAGAGAGCTCCAAAATTTATCAATGAAATTTATGTCATTTGCAATGTGTAAAAAAAGAAAAGTATTGGCTAGTGGTGAGGCAAGGTCAATACTACTTGATCAAATTAAGGTTAAGCAATTTGAAAATGCAAAGTTGCATATAATTTGAAATAAGATGGTATATAGTGAGGCCCAAGATGCTACATTTCATGCTTGTAGCAAATTTAGGGTGAGAGAGTGTATCTTTATGCATTATGTTAATGATGTGATTCCTTGTTACTTTGTAAAAGCTCATTATTTTGGATATTCTATACATCCTAGTGCAACTAAGATGTATCATGACTTGAGATAGCTCTATTAGTGGTCCCAACTGAAGAGAGATATAATAGAGTATGTAGCTAATTATTAGAATTATGAGCATATGAAATATTAAAATCAAATACCTGTAGGGTTTCTTTAGAGGATGACCACTCTTGACTAAAAGTGAGAGAGAACTACTTTGAATTTTGTGGTGGGTATTCCTAAGACCTTAGAAAGTATTACTCAATTCGGTTCATTGTTGATAGACTAAAAAATATACTTATTTTATTTTTGTTAGGGCAAACTTTTAGGTTAAAAAGGTTGTAAGATTACATAGGATGCCAGTATCTATCATATCTAACAAAGGTAGGCAGTTTACCTCCAAGTTATGGTATGAATTGCATAAAGAGTGAGCATAAAACTTAATCTTCATAATGAAGTTATCCTCAGACCTACAAGCAATTTTAGATAACCATTCAAGTGCTTAAGGACATGTTACAAGTGTGTATTGCTAACTTAGGGGGTCATTATGATTAGTTCTTACCATTGTGTGAATTTTCATACAATAACAGTTATCACTCTAGCATTACATGGCCTCATTTGAAGCTCTTTATAGAGAAGATATACATCAGTCATAGGTTGGTTTGAGGTAGGTTATATGCAACCTTTAGGGAAAAATTTGGTAAAATGAAACTTAATAAAAAGTGATATTTATTCAGGATAAGTTATTGGTAGCCCAAAGACGACTGAACAAATATGTTGATTACAAAGTAAGAGACATGCACTTTAAGTTGGATGAACATCTGTTACTTAAGGTGTCACCCATAAAGGAAGTGATGCAGTTTGGTAAGAGGGGAAAGCTTAGCCCCAAATATATTAGGCTATTCAAAATTCTAATAAATATAGTTCTAGTATCTTACAGACTTATGTTTCCTCTAAGCCTATTAGGAGTGCATTTGGTATTCCATATCTCTATGCTTTAGAATACCATAGGTATGTTGATTATATAATTCATTGGGACTCGGTATTACTCAATAAGAACCTTTCATATAAAGAGGAGTCAATAGTGATTCTTGATGGAAGTGTTCAAAAGTTGAGGACCAAAGAGATTAGATCTGTGAAACTCTAGAGGAAGCTCCATCCTATTGAGGAGGCTACTTGGGAGACTGAGTCATATATGCACAATAATTACCCGCACTTGTTTGAGGGTTCATGTACTACTATTGTTACTTTCCCTCACTTTTATTTATTTATCATTCAAAGAAAAATGATGGGTAAATTATTATCTATTACAATGACCCTTTTTATCATTATGGTATAGCTTAGCGTGCTAAAATTTGGTGTAAGATTCTCCCTGAATGAAGTGTTAGAAATTTTAAACTTGGCTAGTCTTTGAAGAATTCCAAGTATGTTATGGTCTAGGTAAATCTGGTGATGGATAGCTTGATGACTACATGAATTGAGATCATAATGTTTTAGTTAAGAGGTTAAGAATTTTGTAGAAATTTTTGAAATTGAATTTGGGATAGTAGAAATTTGGATATAGCATTTGACTTAAAAGGGTTAGTTTAAGATGTCAAAATCTAGGAGTGTGTTGTAAAATTGGCTAAAAATTGGGACTATCAAAGTTACTGCCTCACCTATGTTGTTATATTAGGAGGTAGGCTTCCATTACAAGCCCACTATAGTGGACATTTTGCCACTATAGAAGAAGTCAACATCAGTCAATCCTACTATAATAGGCATATAGTGAGGCCGATATAAGGGGAATTCAGTTTCTATAGGGGGATACACTCTATAAAATAATGTTTTTTTACTTAAACATTATTATTCATACAAAAATATTTAAAGGTCATTTGGAGGTTATTTTGGCTTTTCTGCCAGTTTTTCTTGAAATTCATTTTTTAGGTTTGTCATTCCATTAATCTAACATATAGTTAATCCCCAAATTCTTAGAATCATTCAAGGTTTATTATGATAGGTATGAAGGGTTTAACCCTAGGATTGAAAAATTAACTTGGTGTGCTTGAAGAGAGATTGAAAGTTTCTTGTAATAGTTAGAAACATTAAATCAAGTATTTTATTCTAGAATTTGATCACTTAGAAATGAAGGGTTAAAGCCCCTAAAGAATTGGAATTGTTCATGAACTTGACCTTATGGTCATGGATTTAACTTAAGCATCTAGAATTGTTAGAATAATTATTGAATTATGTCCTATATGTTATTGTAGACCAAAATCAAGCTAAATATTTAAGAAAAGGAAAAGCTCAAGTTCATTAGAACATTGTAGGGCCTATATTGAGGTAGGTGATAGTTTAATTGGAGTTAAAACTTAATTTTTTTTATGTGTGCATGTTAACTACCTATTTGTCTACTTATTGTAATACATAGGATTAAATGTTGACTTATTAGATAATTATACAAGTTGTTTGATCACCTAAAATGAGATTATGTAAGAAAAGGCTTGTTTTAAAGTTAAAATATGGTTGAATTATCTTAGTATGCAATTATACATCTTGTGTCATCGGTTGATATTGTGAGATAAGCTAGTAAGGTTGGTTGTCATATAGTTGGTGGACTTTAGGAATTATAAGGGTTGAGAAGTTATAATAAGGATGGTATAACACTTAGTTTGGGATAAGAGTGGGACACTAATTCTCTAGGATATATGGTACATGGATTGAGCTCATCCCTTATAGGTGTAATGCCCCGATTTTCTGAACCAGAATGCTACATGGTGCTTCTGACCCTGAGGGACTACAAGATAACCCATGACTGATATCTGTACTTGTATACTACAATTCATGACATAATATTATGGAAAACATGCACAATAGGCCATAAGGTTCAACTGAAATAATATAACATCCATATGGGTGAAAAATACCCAAAACAACTGAAAACTGAATCTGAAAGCTAAATCTAAGTGTAAATCCAAAAGCCTCTAAGTGTTGTATGAAATAAGGAGTTAAAGGAACATGTATCCAACTAACTCCATAAAACTGAACTGAATAAATAAGTAAATAAATCAAATAATGTCGTCCTCAAATGAAGAGGACTCACTTCAACTCTGTATTACTGAATGCAACTGCTACTGCTGGTTTGGGACTCGTGCCTCTGAACCTATGGTGTAACATAAAAAGAAAGCACCATACCTCAAATGCGTCAGTACAACTGGAGTACTGAGTATACAGTGAGGTAGGCTAATACAAGGGTTTAAGTTCATGAATAATACTACTGACTGACTGATATGAACGTAGAGTAGAAACATACATACATAGTAACTAAGATCGTGAGTACGTGATGGCTAAATCTATATGCTAATACATGGCTGGAATCGTAGTTCTGATAACATAGATGGCTATATCTGACAGCCCTAAATCTAGTTGAACTCTCTGAGTTTCATGCTATAATTGAATTTGATCGTATCTAACAGTCCCGGTATATTGATATCTGAAGAATTGTCTGAGTTCTTTTACTGAGACTGATACTAAAATTATGGGAGGTAGTTGTTTAACCGACATGCCCCATATGTTCCATTATGGCTAAGATGGGGTCCAATCTCTGCCCTAATTGGAATGGTATCAATACCGCGCCATTGGTAAGGACATCATGTGAGTAACCCTCATATAATAGGTAACTCTAGTGAGAATGGTGGGAACCCTCATATAATAGGTTAAGCCACCTCATATAATAGGCTACGATGTCTCAACCTATGCTGGCGACATAGTTCTAGAACGCAAGGATGACTGCTAAGAATCACACCCTCATGTACAGGTGAGTTCCCATCCTTGGTTTCACTCGGTGCTAACTCCTACTCCCATATTAAGAGACTAAAAATGATTCAAATAATTGTACATGGACAAATTAACTGACTTTCACTGACTAATGGAGTAGTACTATTATCTGAGAGTTAATTGGGATCATGAGATTTTTTAGGTTTCCTGAGTCACATGACTAACTGAGTTCTATTGATTATAGCTTGACTGAGTTTATCATGATAACATAACATGGATCTAGGCACACAGCTATGTTTTTCAGGTACAAATACCCCCAGGACTCGATAGAAGGAAACTGACACACATGACATGACTTGATCACAATATTGGAGTCCACAATTCGCTATATCATAAGTAGGGGATAGTATACTTCATGTATTTAATCAACACCTCAAACATGGTAGGGAAAGCATGGATATAATTCACACAAGATTCTTATTTCCATTATCATACATACTTCATGCCATCACTATAAGAATACATAAATAGCATGCGCATTCATATTGAAGTGTATCGCTAACATGGACTTGTTATTTAGATATCATGAAATCATGTAAATATGAACTTCTAACATCCTAGGTATTTTATCAAACACCTTACATGCATTCTTTAAGGCATAGGTGGATTTTATACTTGCATTAGTTTAATCCACTCAAAGTTCATCATTTTCAACCAACAATCACATATATTCCATGAAAAATATCCTTATATATCATCTTGAAACTTGAATAACAATCATCAATATGTACATGCTTATATCACCACAAAAGTTTGCAAAATAACATTTAAAAGCATGGTTGTTGAACGAATTGAATCCATAGATGAACACTACGCATACCTTAAAGCTTGATCTTGAAAGATATATAATGTTTCTGAAGGTTCCTAAAGAAATTCTTAGGCTTGCCCTTGATTTTTCTTGACTACGGTTTAACCCCTTTGGGAAAAAATGCTCTTGTTCCTGAGGAGATGATCTTAAGAGAAAACCCTAATTTTGTGGTTGAAAGTATAAAAGAGAGTTTTTAAGATGTTTTAACTAAAGATAATGGAAGATAATACATTCCTTGAGGGTTATAAGTCATAGGTAGTGAAGGTAAAAGACCAAAATACCCTTATGAAATAAATTCCCAGTTGTTGAAAATCATCGCTGACAATATTTATGACAAGGCATCAAAAGTGTGGTAAGCCGTCAAAAATATCATCATACAGGAGCTGGAACTGATGGTTTCTTCCTAAGTCTGATGACCTTCGTGGTAGGGCATCACGAATTTCATCACTTAGGAGCTAGTTTCTGCCTAAGGCTAACAACCTTCGTGGTAGGGCATCACAAATATGGTAAGCTACCACAAATGTCGGCATACAGGAGTTGGATTCTACCTAAGGCTGACGACCTTCATGGTAGGGTGTCACAAATAAGGTAAGCTACCATGAATTTTATCACACAAGAGTTGGATTCTGCCTAAGGCTGACGACCTTCGTGGTAGGGTGTCACAAATAAGGTAAGCTACCATGAACTTTATCACACAAGAGTTGGATTCTGCCTAAGGCTGAAGACCTTCGTGGTAGGGCATCACAAATGTGGTAAGCTACCACGAACGTCGTCACACAGTTTCCAGCCTAACATGCTAGAGTAAAATAGGAATAACTCTTGGATATGATATCGAATTTAGGCAAAATTAGTATCGTTGGAAATATAATTCAATTATATATCTATTGATAGGTCATTATATAAAAAATTCTAAGTATAATAAGAGATATGCTCGTTTGAAGTTGACTATACCAATATCCTTCTCAAGAATTTAATTGGTAAGGAATATTTTGATTCATCTGATAGCTGAGAGTTATTTGAAGCCTTAATATATATCTAAATTACTCATAAAACTAAAAAATAACCATGATGTACTCTAAATGAGCTTGGTACATGGCTCTAATATTGGTTTAGATTTTTGGGGGTATTACAATAGGACATCGCTAATTGGCATTTATAAGACCCTTAGCATATGCATACATAGTATAGAGAGTTGATGATTTCTTGAGTGAATCTAGTCATATTATTTTTTATTAGTTTGATTTTTTGAGTGAATTAGGTTATATTTTTATTTGCTTCCATGAGTGTTCTGGACTATTGTTATACTTGAACCGAGTTAATGTTGTTGAAGTTCAATAAAATGATAATTGTGAGAAACCTAAGTTGCCTATTAAGAGTCATGGTAGTTTGCTTGAGTTGAGTATTTTTACTATAATATGCTTTCCTTGGTTACTTAATTGATTGTGTAATGAATCTCTGAAGGAAAGACTAAGTGAATAAAATTTGCTAATATTGCATGGTTACTTCTTGTTTATAAATTGTTAGTTAAGTTTTCATATTATTAAGTTGAGTTGTCCTATGACCCTACCAGTACATCATGGTTTTGTACTAATATTATCCTATATTTTTCTATTTATTGAGTGAAGAGCATATTCCAGTGGCTCAGATAAAACCTCATCTATAGATAGTGATCAATTTTTGATCAAGAGTGAGCATCATCTTCCAAGAAGCCATAGGTCTTGCACTATGTTCTTGTCCACTTGTTTCGGACATGAAAAGGTTAGTTATTATTAGTTTTTTCTGGGTTGTACTTGTAGATTAGTTTGTTTAGATGTTTTGGTATGGTGACATTCAGTTTTTGAGCATTTAGACATTTTGATACTATTTTGCATTATTTCATTTTAAAACCAGTTTGGATCTTGTTATTAATATAGAATTGCTTTTTATAGTAAAAATGGCTAAGTTTTGGTAGTGGTTATTCGGGTTAGATGGTTCTCTCACCGAAGGATTAGTGCCAGTGTCACTCATAATGGAATTTTGATCATAACAATTTCTTTCCCTCTGTCCTTAAATAACTATTTAACTGAATAATGTATTTTATGGCCTAATTGAAAACACATACACATAATGAATACATGCAAAAATATAATGACCCTTCAAGTTATTTTTTAATTTCCATATATTTTTGTTGTTATATCTTTCCTATAGAAGTCCCAAGTCATTTATAACTTACTGGACTAACAGTTCGGTTATCGAGTAGTTTCTTTGATTTGTAGAGCCAATTCCCTGTTTTGAAGTCTTGATTGGTTCAAATTGGCTATCGAGTGAAAACTCTAGACAAATGACCTCATATACCTAATTTGAGTGTTCCAACAGCACTAAAATATCAATTTTAGGCTAGGTAAACCTTTGGTTTGAGTCCCTAGGCACCTAGGCTCATTATGAGCTATTGGTCGAAAGTTAAGAAAATGGTAAGTTGGGTGTACTCACTTTTTATCAAAACAACCTCGGATGGAATTTTGACTTTGCCATTAAGACTAGAGGATCTAATTTCATTGGGTAGCATAGTCTGTTTACATATATGAGATTTTGGATGAATCTCGACGGGTTGGCAGAGACTTCCAAGTCTCATTATACAATTTGAAACACTTATTATGAGGCTTGATGAGTCTAAGTACTTAATAGTCATGATTGCTTGATATTAGGAGTTGATGCTAATTATCGTAAAACCCGGTAATTCCAGTCTGGCTGTTGATATTGATATTGATTATATGTATATATATATATCAGTTTGAGTCTAGCTATTGGCTATGATATTGATGATATATATACTAGTTTGAGTCCAGATGTAATTTTGACATTGATGATATATGTACAGGTTTGAGTCCGATAATTGATTGTGATATTCATAATATAAATAGGTTTGAGTCTGGCTATTAGTTATTATATTGAGGATATAAGCACCATTTTGAGTCCGGTAAAGAAAGTGATTCTTAGTGGGACATGATCCAGATGGGTTCCCAGTATAGTACAAAGGTTGGAAAATTATAGAAGCTTGGGTATATGTGTTGTATTATTCCTTGATTATACCATCAAGGCTTATAGGGTCCTGCATTGGGTTCTTTACTTTTCTGCATTTAGTGGATTATAGGAGCCAATTTTGTAGTTATAATCGCTTGATCTTTATGTTTTGTTCCGATTTATGTACTTAATTATGTATAGCAGGGTTGAAGTTACTTCCAGGTTTGCCCCTTTATTTTGACTTAGCTATGTTAACTTGTATAGCAGGGTTGAAGTTACTTCCAGGGTTGAAGTCATACTACACTTTTATACCTTTTTGGTGCAGATCTAAGTACTAATTGTCGTCGCTTATTCGAGGATCATTCTGTGGTGGATTTTGCAATTAGGGTGAGCTCTTGGGGTTGGAGTTTACCCTTCTCCTTCTATTTATCTATGTCTAGTCTTTTGTTTTAAGACACATTGTATTGACTATAGAATTTATGGTGTGTTGTAGTAGCT
>NC_061119.1:140639568-140660800 GCF_002878395.1 Capsicum annuum
AAGACACATTGTATTGACTATAGAATTTATGGTGTGTTGTAGTAGCTCTTTTACTGACTCTACCATGTCATGGGATGGTTTTCTATGTTATGGCTATCTTTTATACTATTTTTATTATCTTGCTTATTTATGAGTTGTATCGTCTACTTTACCCTTTTTGGGGAATTTTTGACCAAGTTATTCCACTGTAATCAACTCAGGCTATAGTTAGACTAGTGGGATTTAATAGGTGTCATCATAACTCGTAAATTGAGTCATGACAAATTTGTATCAGAACCCAGGTTTCACTAGTATTATTGGTATAAGAGCAAGTGTCTAGTAGAGTCCTGCAGATTGGAATGATGATGTTTATTTCTTATCTTAAAGAGGCTATAGGACATTCTTAGAAGTTTTTCACTTTCTTCACTCATTTTATGCGAAGTGTCTGAGTTGGTTTCTAAAGCATTCCTTTGTAGTGCATCTACAGACATGTTTATAGGGAAGCCAACTTTGTAGTTGATGCCTTATCCAAAGTTAGTCACCAGTCAAACAATCTCCATCATTATTTACATTGTTGTCAACTTTCCCCAGAAGTAGCAGGATATTTTCAGCTAGACAAATGGGCATGCCAAGTTTTAGAAGAAGGAAACTAAACAAGTTACATGAGCCAACTTAGAACTAGCATACCATTTTTCATAAATTTAGAGCATATTCTTTGTATTTCTTTTGCAGTAGTTGCACTTTATCTGTAAATACAGATTGAAGGTTAGGTTTATGCCCCCTTCTATGTATAGTTTTTTGTGATTATTTATAAGGACTGGGGGTGATGCTCAGCCCTTAAAATTCTATTAAAAAAAAAAGCATTCCTTTAGTTTTACCCTTTCAAAGATAACTAGGACACATTCTATTACTATATAAGATGAGGGTCCCGAGACCAAGCCCAGGGATCTTGTCGTTATTCATGGATAAAGTAGTGGTCGTGGACAACCTCGAGATGTGTCCCCAACTAGGGGCCAGGATAAGGGGCATTCACCAGACCCTATTCTTGCTTCTAAGATAGATATTCTTCCACAATATTATTTATTATCTTGTGTTGTTCTTCTCGTAGGGGTTTGTTGGTGGTGCACCGTCTGATAGTGCACAGCCTACAAATCAAATTGGTACAGAGTGATGTAATGGCTTCTTGACAGCACATTTAAGCCTTTTAACTTGGAATAATTGTCAGTTCTTAAGCACTTTGTGTTTTTTATTGTATTTTGTTTATTTATGTAGGGAAAGTCAAGATTTGAGAAAATTGAATAAAAAAAATAAAAATTTGTTTTGGTGACTAGATGTGATAAGCCATCAGCCAACTAATAGTCCACCGGCTCTTGTTGTCAGCCTGAAATAGTGTATATAGACTCAAGTGACGACTATCCTGACAAGTCATCGGCCAAGAGATAAGTCATCAGTGTCATCATCTGCTAAGTGATAATCCATCAGTCTTGTCATCCGCTAAGTGATGAGCCATCAGTCTCGTCTACAGCCTGAGACAGTGTCTAGCTGCTGAAGGAATTAAGTGATGACTTGGCTAATAAGCTATCAACTAAGTGATAAGCCATCAGCCTCATCATCATCTATTGTGTGCGAAAGTTTTTCTTTTAAAATTTTAAATTTTGAATTGTAAAGATATAAATAGCAGCTTTTCGATTTTCCTTGGCATCTTGGACTATTTTTCAGAAACGTTAGTTTATGTTTTGGCATTGAATTTTGAATTCATCTTTTAATCAAGTTTTTGGGGAATTCTGATGAATCTTTGGAGGATAAAAACATATAATTTTATCTTTTGTAAGCATAACTCTTTCTTATGAATTATGAATTCATATTGTACAATCTTTCTTAAATTCATGAGGAACTAAACACCACGACTAGAGGGTTGGGAGCTATGGTTAATACATTATTTATTGGTTAGTTAGGTTAGATTGACTGATTATGGGATTCATCTTTGGAATTCTATTGTGTTAATTGTTTTCTATTGGTTGCAAGCAATAGCACATGCCTTACAATTGTTTTCTTGAAATACAAAACAAATTAAAGATAGTGAATTACAAACGAGGATTTGGAAATATAAATTTGTCATATAATAGTTAATTTGTAACAAGATTAATTAACTCAAAATAAAACCAACAAGAACAATAATTTGCTCTAAGTATGGAAGAATTAGGAAGCTTAATATCTAAGTAGGTTGAAAAATACTTAGATAAATTATAGACGTTGATAATTTGGTATTCCCCACAAGTCAAGGGAATTATATTCCTTAACAGCTAATTAACATTGATATTAATCATAGTGGTCACAACGCTATTTCGAATTCATTACTGATTTGAAATTCCATAAATTAAAATTTGAGTTTTTGAGAAAAATCAAAAATGTTAACAATAAAATGTTATGATATAAACCCCTCATTTAAAGAAAACTCTTGACTATTAGTCAATTAAATTACAAATCATCTTAATCAAAACCATATTCCCTGTTGGATTTGACCCCAACCTTGTTGGGTTATATATTAGACAATGTCCACTTACACTCTCAAAAGAGAGTTGTAATTTGGGTATATCAAATTTCGGTGCCATTGTTTAGGCATACACTTGTCAATTAAGAATATGTGTGTTAATTGATTTTTTGTCAAGTTTTCTACTTTTACTTTTATTTGTTGTTTTTATACTTGTAGGTTATCTATTGTGCGCGTCACAAACTCAAAGGTCAAGAAGGTTATTATTACCTTTCAACCTAGAACCTTACAAAATAGGGAGCATGGCTGAACAACAAGAGGTTGCAAGACTGGCTGCTTAGGTGAATACACAGGTTAACTAATAAAACACTGGACTACCTGGGAGTGTACCCAATGTGGATGATAAGGATTTGGATGATGACAAGTTGGTTGACCCTATGAATAGGCAACGTACTAAAAATGTCATACCAGTAAATCAAAATTGGTAAGTGAGAGGTCAAATGAACCAACATCCTGCGATGCAATTTGATCTAGAATATGATGACGATGCTGATTTGGATGGAGCTGAAGCTACTGGAGCAATCATCCCACCACCATTAACTTCTGGGTGAAATTTAATATCATGAGTACAATGATTTAACTGCTCAACTTGAAAGGGTTATTTGGTGGATTACCTGGAGATGATCTGAATCTTCATTTGGTAAATTTTACCAATATTTGTAAGTCATATGAGAACCCTGGAGTGGGAGAGAATGTCATTCATTTAAGATTACTTCCATTGTCTCTTTCTAGAGAGGCAAATCTGTGCCTGAATGAGCTGTCACCCGATTCAATAACAAATTGGAGGAAACTGAAAGGAGCTTTCCTAGAAAGGTTCTTTTTACCTTAAAGGAAGTTATAGTTGAGAGATGAGATCAGAAACTTTAGGCAACTGCCTAATGATTCCTTACATGAAACATAGATGAGGTTCAAAAAGAAGTTGACGCAGTGTCCAAACTACAAACTAATTGATGAGCATCTGATGGAGACGTTCTATAGGCTTTCAGTTCAATGACAAATCCAACCATAGATAATATTGTAAGAGAAGATTTCATGGATCTCACTTTTACTGAGGTGGCAGAAATATTGGAGAAAATGATTAAGACAAGTAGAGCTTGGCATATCAGGGATTCTGTAGTAGCAAGCAATACTTATAGTAGTGTGGTGTCGGTGGATCAATGTTGGAGAGAAGAAGAATACGATAAATATAAAGCTCACAAGAAAACATGGATGGATTTTCTCACAAAGAATTTGTCATCGGTAAATGTAGACAAGGCTAAATTTGTGGGGTCACAGAGTAGGGGAGCTGAATCTAATTCTGAGGAGAAGGAAATCAAGGTCAGACTTATTATGATAAAGATAGTTATAAAGTTCGTAACCAAGGAAGCTGGAAGAACTAGAATAATAGGAGTGGATTATATGTACCACCTGGGAGTCATGACAATACTATAAATAATTTTGGAAAGATATCGATAAAGGATATGACAGTCAGATTATTAAAAAGAGTGATGTTAATAGATATTGTAGTTAGGGAAATGAAGGGTGACTTGTCGATAAGAAGTCAGTTACTGACTCACATTCCACATCTATTAAGTAGGTAGAACAGCAGATGAATCAATTATCATCAGCATTCAATCAAAGAAAAAGTGGAACTCGTCCAAGTGACACAGTCCAGAACCTAATAAATAATGGCTTGCATATCGCTATTACCACTAGGAGTGGTAAGGTATTACCTGATCCATGTCTGGTAGCACCTTCTTATCTTGATGATGTAGAGTTAGAAGAGAAGGTACATGATGAATATACAGTGAAGTCTAAGAAGCTGAAAATTTTAGATAAGAAAAGTGTAGAGTTAGAACACTCATCTGAGTCAAAGTAGGTTAATGATGTAAAGCAAAGCAAAGAAAATGAGGTAGAGACTACTCTAGAATCAATACCAAAGTTACCACCTCTATTTCCATATAGACTTAAGAAGAAAGAAGATGAGAGTAAGTTTAGAAAATTCATGGATATGCTGAAGCAGCTGATGGTGAATGTGCCTTTAGCTGAGGCATTTGAGCAAATGTCGGGATATACTAAATTTATAAAGGACCTTGTGATGAATAAAAGTACTGTTATCTATGAGACTGTGGATAACCTTCATCATTATAGGGCTATTGCTACTAAATCATTAGTGTAGAAGAAAGCTGATCCAGGAAAATTCACTATCCTGTGTACAATTGGAGCATTTAGTTTTGCTAAAGCACATTGTGATCTTGGAGAAAGCATCAACCTTATGCCATTAAAGGTTTTCAAATAGTTGGGTTTAGGAACTCCTAAACCAACTACTATGCGACTATTGATGGCAAACCAGTCGGTGAAGAGACCAATAGGATTCTATATGATGTACTTGTGAAAGTGTCCAATTTTATATTCCTTATAGACTTTGTAATCCTTGATTGAAAAGTGGGTTTCAAGGTACCCATAATTTTGGGGAGGCCATTCTTATAAACTTACAGAGTTCTAGTTGAATAAAGTTGAATGAGTTAAATTTAGGATAAATGATGAAGAAGTTAGCTTTGACATTTGTCAATATATGAAGAAACCAAAGGAAATGAGTGTAGTCTTCGTTATTGATGTTGTTTATGAAGATGATGTAAGTATACCAATGGAAGAAAGGTTTGCTGTGGAAACCTTAGCAAAAGTCTTGATGAATTTTGACAGTAAAGGAATTAAAGAATATGATGAGACTGTGTGCGCACTGGCTGGGATGGGGTCATATTCATATACCCCCAAGAAGCTAGATTTGGACTTAAAAATTGTCCAATACCACTAGCCAAGCAATCTATTGAAGATCCACCAGTGTTGGAACTGAAGGAGCTGTCGAGCTATCAGTTGTATGTGTTTTTAGGTGACAGAAATATTTTACTAGTTATTATCATCACGGATTTAGTGGAGCATCAAGTTGAGGCTCTTATTTTTGTGTTGAAGCACTATAAGAGAGCCATTGGGGAAATGGTTGATAACACTATAGGTATTACACCTGGCATTTGTATGCATAAGATTCAGTTAGGAGAAGATTGTACTCCTGCTATTAAGCATCAGCATAGGCTAAATCCACCGATGCAAGAAGTAGTGAAGAAGGAGATAATAAAGTAGTTGGATATTGGAGTAGTCTATCTAATTTATAATAGTATATGGGTAAGTCCTGTGCAATATGTGTCCAAGAAAGAAGGTATGATGATAATTCTACTCAGGCCAGTGACTGGTTAACTAGTGTGTATGGATTATAGAAAACTAAATTCGTGGACATTAAAATATCACTTTCCAATGTCCTTCATGGATCAAATATTTTATCAGCTAGCAAGAAGTGGTTGGTATTGCTTTTTAGATAGATGCTCAGGATATAATCAAATATCGATTACACTTGAGGATCAAGATAAAACGACATTCACTTGTCCATACAAAAAATTTTCTTTTAAGAGATTGTCATTTAAGTTATGCAATGCACCGGCCACCTTCCAAAGGTGCATAGTATCTATCTTCTCAGACATGGTGGAAGACACACTGGAAGATTCATGGATGATTTATCCATAGTTGGTGATTCATTCAAAAGTTCCATCATGACTTAGGCAATGAATTGCAATGCTATGAGGAGTTCAATCCTGTCCTAAATAGGAAAAAATGCCACTTCATGGTGAAGGAGGTCATAGTATTAATACATAAATTTCAACAAAAGGAGTAGAATTTGATCGAGCTAAAATAGAAGTCATTGAAAAAATACCTCCTCCTATCTCAATGAAAGGAGTTTTGGTTTTCTTAGCCATGCAAGTTTCTACCGGAGACTCATAAAAGATTTTTCCAAAATTGCAAACCCACTTTGCGTATTGTTGGGAAAAAAAACTATGTTTGTGTTTAATAGGGAGTGTTTGAAGGCGCTCCAATGCCTTAAGAAAAATTAGTTGTTGCTCCCATTATGATTGCACAGACTGGTCAAATCTATTCAAAGTGGTGTATGATGCGAGTTGGGTTTCACTCAAAGTTGTTCTTGGTCAAAAGAAGAAAAAGCTTTTTCACCCTATTTATTATGCTAGTAAAGCTTTAAATGGGGCATAGAAGAATTACAACATTATAGAACAAGTGCTTCCAACTGTGGTTTATGTATTCAAAATGTTTCGAGCATATTTATTAGGAACCAAGGTGGTTGCTCACACTGATCACATAGAACTAAGATATATTATGGAAAACAAAGACACTAAATCGAGTCTTATAAGATGGCTATTGTTACTTCAAGAGTTTGACTTTGAAGTCAAAGACTAAAAAGTTGTGAAAATCAAGTAGCAAACCATCTGTCGTGGTTAGATAATGATTAGAAGAGCATGGAGGAGCCGTAAATTGATGATCTTTTTTGAATAAGCAAGTTCTTGCTGCTACTCTTTATTTGGTACCATGGTATGCAGGTGTTACTAACTTTATTGTTAGTGACATCATTCCAAATAATCTCACATTTCATCAGAAAAAAAAGTTTCTACCTGATGTAACATGGTTTTTGGGATAAACCTTATTTGTTTAGATGTTATGCTAATGACATCATCAGAAGATGTATACCGTAGGTAGAAATGTTGAGTATCTTGGAGGCAGTCTATTCATCCCTAGTGGGGGGACATCATGCAGGTGATCAGACTGTAAGGAAGATTTTACAAAGAAGTTACTATAGGTCCTCAAATCACAAAGATTCTTATGATTTTGTGAGGGCTTTTGATCAATGTCAAAGATAGGGATCTATCTCTAGAAATCATGAAATGTCAATGACTAAGCTATTGGAGGTAGAGCTGTATGATGTATGGGGCATAGATTTCATGGGACCCTTTGTAAGCTCGTATGGTCACAAATATATCTTGGCTATTATGGACTGTATGTCCAAGTGGGTGGAAGTTGTTGCTTTGGCAGATAATAAAGGTAAAAGAGTTCTTGTGAAAAAATATCTTTTCACGCTATGGTATTCTAAAAACCATCATAAGTGAGGAGGATCACACTTCTACAACAAGGTGTTCCAAGGTGCATTGATGAAATATAGGGTAAAATAGCACAAGGTAGTCACACCTATCACCCACAAACTAATGGGCAAGGAAAAGTGTCAAACAGGGAGATAAAAACTATCCCGCCAAAGACCGTAAATACAAAAAGAAGCGATTGGTCAAGAAAACTTGATGGTTTCCATTTAGCGTATCGAACATCTTTAAAAATACCCATTGGAATATCTCCTTACTAGTTGATATTTGGTAAAGTTTGTCATCTACCAGTGGAACTTAAACATAAGGCATTGTAGGCACTTAAGAGGTTAAATATAAGTTGGACAGAAGTAGCTGACTTGAGGTTAGATCAAATTAGTGAGATGGATGAGTTCCGTCTCCCCACCTATAAAAGGGCTAATTTGTATAAGAAAAGGATGATGAGGTATCACAACCAAAGAATTAAAAAGAGAGACTTTTAAGTAAGTGATTGGGTGCTGCTCTTTCACTCTCGATTTAAGATATTTCATGAAAAGTTGAAGTCAAAGTGGTCGGGACCATTTAAAATAACTGAATTTTTTCCATTGGTTGTGGTTGAACTTGAAAACAAATAAGGGAATTTGTTTAAGGTTAATGGGGAAAGAATCAAGCATTACATTAGCCCAATGGATGAGGTAAAGTAGTTGTCTAAGGTATATATCTTGACGAATTTTGAGTAGTCAAGATAATTGAGTCATGTCACGACATTGAATTAGGCTCTATTAGGAGGCAACCCAAATTTTGTATTGTAAATATCTTATTTGTTTTAAGATTTCCCCATGGGTAATGTGTGTACTAAGATCTAAAGGAACAAAGTTGAGATCAGTGTCAAATCTAGATAGAGTTGACGACAAGGTTGATAGTCCATCAACAAAGCAATGACCCATCACTTCTAGTCATCAACTAGAGCAAAGGAAAGGCATAATCTGTATAGATTTGATGACAAGGTTGACAGGCTATCAACAAAGTGACGAATCATCACTTCTAGTCGTCAACTGGAGCAAATGAAAGGCATAATTTGGATATTATTGACGACAAGGTTGATATGCCATCAACAAAGTGAAGAGCCATCATATCTTGTAATCAACTAAACCTTCAACCTAGGTAAGTCATTTTTGACCCGATCCAAACCCATACCCAAGCCAAATTATTTCCATTCCCATCTGTTTTAACCTTTGTTATTGTTAAAATTAGAAAAAAAAATTATCGTTCTTTATTTTGAGTTTCGTATATTTTAATTTTTATTTCATTTAATATTTATAAATAAAATTGAAGGTCGACCGAGATAAAAAAATTAAGAAAATTTCAAAAATACGAAAGTCTGAAATAGTTGAAACTCTTTATTTTCCCTTTATCTTTTCCTTTCAATTTCTCAAGAGTTCCTTTTTCTTTTCAACTTCTCAAAAAATTCCTTTATCTTCTCAACCTCTCAATGAAATTACCATTGAAAATAGAACTCTTAAGTGTTATTCCTTTTTTGTACGTAACTTACGAGTACAAAGTTCTTCTATTCTCTTGAACGAGTTCAACTTTATTAGTCGGTATATTTTTTGGTGGTTAATCTTCAAGGTATGTTCAAAAGGTGTCCTCTTTATGTGGAAAGGAGAAGTTAATTCAAAATTTAGCATAAAAGATATCAAGGTTTTCATGAACAACTTTAATCAATAAAAATTTTGCTTAGTACATCTAAATCAACAAAAGTTTGTATTGTCAAAAGTTGCTCATGAATAAATTCCCATTAAGTTTTGAAGTTGATTCTTCTTGTGAAAGATTTAACTTTAATAATCTAGTGGGAAATTGGTAATCACCTGTACCAAATTTTCAAAGCTTATTGAATTAAATTGATGGTTCATCATGCTTAGAAACTGACGATTAGGGTTAATAAGTTATCAATTAAGTTATGAGATTGTTAAACCTAGTCCCTAAAATAGAGATAAAAATGCATCATAATCTTTTTTAGGTTGAAGATTAGGCTGATAAGCCATCACTTAAGTGATGACTTATTACCTAAGTCATCATCTATGAGTTTGGGGTGTATGGATTCTACTTGAGGGTGATGACTAGGCTGATAAGCCATCACCTAAGTGATGACTTATCACCTAAAGTCGTCACCTATGATTTTGAGATATTGAGGATTCTGCTTGGGGTGACGACTAGGCTGATAAGCCGTTATCTAAGTGATGACTTATCATCTAAGTCATCACCTATGAGTCTAAAGGTTTCATGCTTTCTTTCTTTCCTTTTTGTACACAATTAACTTTTATTTTATACTATAGATACAACAACGCCTCCAAAAGGTCAACAAAAGCGCACCAACAAGCGAGTAACTAAAACCATCTCAACTCAGAGACTATATAATGAACCTAAAAATAAATAAGAAGAAGCTGGGCAGCAAGGATATCGTATGAGGTAGTCTTTGTATAATGGAACCAATCTTCCAATCTAACGAGAGGGTGGTAGCAATTGAGAGTTAGTTTAGCCTATACTATGAGAATTCTGAAGAAGAAAATTATCATGCTTCAGAATATCCTATGGAAACAAATTCTTTAATGCGAGGTGTTGTGATTAAGAATAAGAACTTGGTATCCAAGATAGTGTGAGATGGTAAGTGGAGGGTTCATCCAAAATCTATCATGAAGGATTGGAAGCCACTAGGAGACGAAGTTTGAAAAGGTCTTTATGCAAAAAGGTCTAAATTATTATGTCTAGGCTAAACATGTATCCTTAAATGGAAAGAATATTCAAGGATATTGAATGGGCCACTGGGGGAGATGAATAATATCATTCAATTATTGTGAGGAAATTTTATGCGAGCTATACTGCATCCTTGGAGAATATGTGCAAGAAAGAAGAAAGGGCCATGAAGATGCCAAACATGGATCAGATACCAGTGCAAGGGGTTGTGGTGGATGTGTCTGATCACACTATTAACATATTTTTGTATGGAGTAGAATTCATACCTTCAGCCACCACTCCTAAGTTATATCACAGGCTGAATGATAGATGTAATCAATCCCCTTGGTGCACAAGTGTTAGCAAAAAGAGAACCAGAGTGACTGAATGACTTAAGTATAAGAATTATGAAAATATACTATCTCATATGGCAAAGTTTTGGTAGGAGTTGTGTGATACAGATTAATGTCAACGGCAGGTGATAATATATTGGGTGATGAAAGGGCAATGCTGGTAGCTACTCTTGTGTTTGGGTTCAAGTTGAATTTTGGAGAGATAATTGCTTATGAAATCAAATTTTGAGCAACAAGAACTGATACAGCACATCATTTTCCTTGTTTAATCACTAGGCTATGCGAGGAAGCTCATGTCCCTTTGATTTCAGTATTAGATAATAAGGTAGAGGCACTAAATACACATAATTTTGATTGGAGAGATAAAAGTCAGCCTACATTAAGTTTAGGCAAAGGAACTAGTTAGGGAGACGATGCTCCAGCAATAGAGAAAATTCAAGCAATATCACATATCTCTAAATCTGCACAAGGGTTATAAATTTGGGTAGTAGAATCTTCTCATGCTACTTCATCTACAGGTACTGAGCCTACAGCTGAGATAGAAGGACCAAAAGTTATCATAGCTTTTATTTTTGAGTATGCTCTAATTCATCAAAATTATATGAAGATGGTCAAACAAGGAAACCGATTTGATGCTCAATTAAAATTATTTACTAAATTATATAAGCCATTTTTTGATAGAAAAATCATATAAGCTATGGCACCTTATGCAAATCTTCATGGGTGTATTAATGATATAGAACGTCGAGTTAATGAGAGATTAAGTGAGATGACTATTCCTAATCTTGCTAAGTTTAAAGCAACATTGGAAAGGGTAAGAGAAGATATTATGCTTTATAGAGCCATCAGAAATTGACATTCTCAGTCCCAGCTGACATGGAATCAAAAAAATAGGAAGAAGTATTGTATGATATTACTGGGAAACCAGTTAATTCAAAAGGAAAAGGTAAAAGAAAGAGAAGTAAGAGTGAAAAAAATAAAAGGATTGAGAAGAAAAAGAAAAAGGAAGAGAGAGAAGAATTGAAAGAAGCAATGAAAAAGTCAAAGGAAGATGATGAACCAAGAGAAGAAGCATTGCAGGCTAGAGTTGTGGGAGCCTCCGTAAGTGGAACACCCAAAGAAGTGGTTACTTTTGATACTATTGGGGATTATTCTACTCCACCAACCACTTTTGTAAGTGAATCAGTGGAACATACAGATATTATTGATGTTCCTACTACTACTGATATAGACCAGTTGGATCTTCTTCTTTGACATTGACTCAGTTCTCTAAGATTTTCTTGGAGAATCGCATGCCTCACAGTCTTAGGAATTGTTAATGGATCAATTCTTGAGGTTGGAGTAGGTCTCCATGATGGTTGTGGAGTATGAGGCTCATTTTCATGAGTTGTCTAAGCATTCTACTTTTATTCTGACTATTGAGTATGAAAGGGTTCATTGCTTTATTCATCAATTGAGACTTTCTCTTTGCAAGTCTACTTAGTGTTTGGTGGTTGTAGGTAGGTCTTTTATTGAGATATCTGGCCATGCTTAGGTGATGGATGAGATGTATTGCGAGGCCTAAGGGGCCAGCGATAAAAGACCTTGGTATCATGGTAATTTCATTAGGAGTTGTAGTAGCTCTCAATTTTGAGGTAGCAGTTCTCAGGGTAGATACCCTCTGTAGTCACTATATCATCCTTAGAGTCAGCCTAGTAGACCCCTTTAGGAAGTGCTCCAGAGTACTGACGGAGGTTAGTCTTGTGTCAGTGATCACCCTAACCAGGTTAGCGATCATTTTTCAAGTGGTTCATCTTTTCGTTATTCTAGTCATGGTGGTGATTTTGGGTCAGTCTAATCTTCTAGTTCTAGTTCAACTCGTGAGGCAAGTTATGGTTGTGGAGCTTTAGGTCATTACTCATGAGAGTGCCCTAGTCGTGGGGTGATTGTTACCACAGCTCAAACTATTCCCCCTATTAGAGAATTTTATCCCTAAGCTAGAGGTGGTATGCATGGTCATAGCGATATTCTCCAGGGTGCTCGTGGAGGTTCTCAGGTTTTAGAAACTAAGTTTTATGCTCAATAAGCTTACCTATATCTTCATTATCTATGTTTTATGATCTTCGAATCTTTAGTTTTAATCATGTCCAAGGTGAGTCATTTACTCTTAGCATGCATCATTTTAAAGTGCACATATATATTTAGTCCTTGTGTTACTTATGTATTTACCCCCACATACTTAGTACATTCCAGAATTACTGACCCATATATATGTCTATGTGCTACATTTTCTTACAATGTAGGTTCTGGTGCTCGTTTCCAGCAACATGATTGACAACGGGCATCATCACCTACATCCTGAACTTGGAGAGTCCTCATAGTCTGAGGACCAAGCTTATCAGAATCCTATTCATTGATAAAAGTATTTTAGTCACTTAATAATTTATGTTTAGGTCAGCTGGGGTCTTTCCTAGTGTCTCTCTAGTTAGCAATAAAGGTCTGTCAGACTACGTATCTTTTAGTTTAAGGAGTTTGTCTACAATTTTCAATTTATTAGTTGACAATGAGATATTAAGTTGTTTTCTTTCATTCGTTATACATATGTTAGTTCACCATTCATGTGAGTTTTAAGTTGAATAGATATCATGGGTTAGCTTATGTCTATTCATAGTCTTAAGCATCATATGATGTCTAGTGGGTACTTTCATTGTGTTACAAACTTGGTATCAGAGCCTAAGATTTTAAAGAGTCTTGGGGAGTCAAACAAGCCACGTTACATAGAGTCTTGATCATGAATATGAAGCATTCCACATTTATGAGCAAGAGGCTACGAAACGAGTTAGGAACCATCATTTCTTTCATGATCTATCATGCTTACAGTTGTCTCTATATGCCTTAACTCGTGCTTTTACGTGGCAGAATATTCATTCTCACTAAGCTGACACATGCAGAAATAGTGATCAACCACCCCTACACGCAAACCCTCTAAATGAGAATGTATCTCATGTTGAATTTTGGGCTACCATTCAAACGTCGGCCCAAGTTGTGAATGCTAATATTTAGGGAAACCAATTGGTAGCAGTCCCACATCAGCAAAATGGTAACTTAGTTGTACCTCAGATTTGGGACTTTATGAGGATGAACCCCCTTGAGTTTTATGGGACAAAGGTGGATGAAGATCCTACACTCTTTATTGATGAGGTGAGAAAGATTACTCAGATCATGCATGTTACTCAAGGAGAGATTGTGGAGTTGGCATCCTATAGGATAAAGAATGTTGCTTATGATTGGGTCACTATATGAAAGGATGGTAGGGGTGAGAATGCAGCTTCTATGAGTTGGTAGGTATTTTAGAGTGCTTTTTTCTATAGGTTCTTTCCTCGTGAGATGAGAGAGGCTAAAGAAGAGGAGTTCATTAACCTGAGTCAGGGCTAAGTGACAGTGAAGGAGTACTTCCTTAGTTCACTCAGTTAGCTAAATATGCCCCAGAGTTCTTATCAAACTCTAGAGCTTATATGAGTAAGTTAGTTATTGGGGTGTCTGATTTAGTGGTCGAGGAGTGTAGGACTGCCATGTTGATTGGGGATATAGTTATTTCTCGGTTGATGACTCATGCTCAAAATATTAAGGCCAAAAATTAAAGAAAAGAGAGAAGAGAAACAAGAGAACTAGAATTGGACAGTTTGAGTATAGTTAGCCAAAGTCTGGAGGGGGAAGCAGTTTGCAATTTCAAGGTCATTCATCCGTGCCTAAGCCATCTTCAGCCAGTGTCCTTTTACCTAGGACCAGGTAGGATAAGTAGGTAGTACTTCGAATTCTATGTCTCAAAACAATGTAGTTGGGAGGCCTAATTACCCAACATCCGTAAAGTGTGGCAGGACCCATCCTGGTGAGTGTATGATGGGTAAGGGGGGTTGGTATGGTTGTGGTAATATTGTCCAAAGGATCAAGAAGTGTCCATGTGCTAATCAAGGAAGTAGATATACTCATCCTTAGACCCAAGCTACTAATCCAACAGCTCAGCTTGTCTGCCCAGTTCCTCCACAGGGCGTGTCATCTAGACCAGATGGCGGTCAGTGTCAGAATTAGTTTTATTCTATACCATTCGATTAGGAGAAGGAGAGTTCTCCAGTTTTTGTCACTAGTATTCTTTGTGCCTTTCACCTTGATGTATATATATGTTGTTAGACCTGGGATCAAATTTCTCTTATGTAACACCATTGGTTGCTATAAATTTTAGGGTAGGTCCAAAAAATCAGCCTAAGCACTTCTCAGTTTCTACCCGAGTGGGTGGGTCAATTTTTACTAGATGAGTCTATAGAAAGTGTCCAATTACAATCCTATATAAGATCACACTAGCGAACCTAATAGAGTTAGAGATGGTAGATTTCGATGTTATTATGAGCATGGATTGGCTCTATTCATTCTATGAATCAATAAATTATCGCACCCACATGGTGAATTTTTAATTTCCTGATGAGGCAATTTTTGAATGGGAGGGTAGTTTTGTGTCTCCCAAAGTTCATATTTCAACACCTATCTAAGGCCAGAAAGTTAATATCAAAAGGGAACATCTACCATTTATTTTGAGTCAAAGATGCTAAGTCTGATGCCCTAATAGTTTAATCATTCCATGTAGTCAATGAGTTTCTTGAGGTTTTCCCTGAAGATCTGCTAGAGGTACCTCTAGACAGAGAAATAGAATTTGATATTGATCTTTTTTCTGATACTAAACCCATCTCTATCTCTCCATATCGCATGGATCTGGCTAAACTCAAAGAGTTAAAAGAGTAGCTTAAAGACCTCTTAGATAAAGGTTTCATTAGACACAATGTTTCACCGTGGTGTACTCTATTACTTTTTGTGCACAAGAAAGATGGAACTCTCAGAATATGTATAGATTATAGACAGCTAAACAAGGTTACAATCAAGAATAAGTACCTCATTCCTCAAATCGATGATTTATTTGATCAATTTCAGGGTGCTCGGTGGTTTTCCAAGATTGAACTTAGGTCGGGATACCATCATTTGAAAGTCAGGGAGAAAGACATTCCAAAAATAGATTTCTGATAAAGGTATGGCCATTTTGAGTTTGTGGTTATGTCATTTGGACTAATAAATGCTTCTACAGGATTTATGGATTTGATGAACAGGACCTTCAAGTAGTACTTGGACATGTTTGTCATTTTCTATATAGATGACATACTGGTGTATTATAGGAATGAGGAGGAACATGCAGGCCATTTGAGAATAGTGTTACAGACCCTCAAGGACCGTCAATTATATGTACAGTTTGGTAAATATGAATTTTTGCTAGAATCTATTACCTTCTTGGGGCATGTCATTTTAGGGGGTTGGTATTCAAGTAGATCCTCAGAAGACTAATGCAGTGAAGCACTAGCCTAGACCCATCACTCCAGCCAATATCAGGAGCATTTTGAGTTTGGCTAGGTATTATAGAAAATTTATTGAAGGGTTCTCCTCTATAGCCTCACTATTAACTAAGCTAACCCAAAAGAAAGTGAAGCTTATACGGTAATATAAGTATGAGAAGAGTTTCTAAGAGTTGAAGGATAGATTGACTTCAGTACCAGTGTTAGCTCTGCCAGAGGGGTTAGACAGATTTGTGGTATTTGCCTTGAAAATTTGGAGGCACTACCTCTATGGTGTGCATGTTGATGTTTTCACTGAACACAAGAGTCTTCAGTATGTATTTTCTCAGCATGAGCTGAATCTTCATCAGAGAAGGTGGTTGGAGTTGTTGAAAGATTATGACATGAATGTACTTATTATCCAGGAAAGTCCAACGTGGTGGAAGATGCACTAAGCAGGTTGTCCATGGCTAGTGTGACATGTGAAAAGGGAAGAACGGGAATTAGACAAAGAAGTGCATAGATTGGCCTGTTTAGGAGTATGTTTACTTGACATGGATGATGGGGGAGTAGTGGTTCAGAACGTCCCAGAATCTTCTCTGGTAGTGGAAGTAAAGGAGAAGCAGTGAAATGATCCCATACTTAGCCAAATATTGAAAGCATTCCAAAAGCAGAAAGTCAAGGTTTTATCCCAAGGGGGACATGGTTTACTTTGCTATCAAGGTAAGCTTTGTGTTCCAAAGATAGACGAGTTGAGGGAATGGATACTAGCCGAGGCTCATCATTTAAGGTATTATATTCATCAAGGTGCTACTAAGATGTACCAGGATTTACGAGAATTTTATTGGTGGAATGGTATTAAGAGGGACATAGCAGAGTTTGTGGACAAGTGTCCGAATTGTCAGCAAGTTAAAGTTGAACACTAGAGACCGGCTGGTATGCTATAGGAGATCAGCATCCCCACCTGGAAGTGGGAAGTAGTGAATATGGATTTCATCACAGGGTTGCCTCGTACAATATGCCAGCATGATTTAATTTGGCTAATAGTAGACCAAATGACTAAATTAGCCCCATTTCCCACCAGTCAAGACTTCAGATACAGTAGAAGATTATGCCAAAATGTACATTCGCGAGTTAGTAAGGCTTCATGGTATACCTTTGTCCATCATTTCAAACAGAGGCACGCGATTTACTTCACAGTTTAGGTAGTCTTTTCAGAAAGGCCTTGGTACAAAGGTTAAGATTAGTATTGCTTTTCATCCCTAGACCAATGGTCAGGCTAAACGCATATTTCAGACATTAGAAGACATGCTGAGGGTGTGTGTTTTATACTTTAAAGGAAGTTGGGATGACTATATACCCTTGATTGAGTTTGCTTATAATAATAGTTATCATTCCAGTATTCAGATGGCTCTATTTGAAGCATTGTACGGGTGTAGGTACAGATCACCCCTAGGATAGTTTAAAGTTGGTGAAGCGGCGTTGATTGGGATGGATTCTGTTCTTAAAGCTACGGCAAAGGTTCAATTGATTCGCGAAATATTGAAGGTTGCTCAAAGTCGTCCGAAGTCATATGCAGATGTTAGGAGGAGAGAGCCCAAGTTTGAAGTGAGGGGTTGGGTATTCTTAAAAGTGTCGCCTATGAAGGGAATAATGAGATTTGGAAAGAAAGGGAAGTTGAGTCCCCAATTGTTTGGTCCGTATGAGATAGTGAAGCGTGTAGAAGAGATGGCGTACTAATTGGACCTTCCATCAGATTTAGTTGTGGTTCACCCAGTGTTACATGTTTCGATTCTTGAGAAGTCCATTGGATATCCGTCCTTAGTAGTTACCCTTAAGAGTATTGGGGTCAAAGATAGCCTGTCATATCATGAGATTCCTATGGAGATACTTGATAGGCAGGTCTGAAGGCCAAGGAATAAAGTAGTGTTTGTAAAAGTTCTTTAGAGAAACCAATTGATTGAAGGGGCCACTTGGGAAGCTAAAGCAGGCATAATGACCAAATATCCTCACCTTTTTTCTTCCAACTCAGTTCCTATGGAAGGTAAATTGACACGACCTGAACCAAGGCATTGTCATAATGGGAATCCCAAGTCCAACCAGGATCGGGGACCACCCCCATTATCGAATCCAATCTCCAAACACTTATACCCTGAGTGGGATGAATTTCGAACGTATAACAAGATTGCGTGTAAGCATAACCTAAAACTCTGGGATAGGTCTATAACCGTGACCAACCCAAACAAATCCAACCATCCCTTACCAATGAACAACCATAACCAAACCAATATAAAAACCAAGTTCCTATCCAAAACATAACACTAAAGGATGGAACAATCATAAATTCAGTCCAACGGTATCAGCCCTAATACTAATGTCAATACTAAGGCTGACACCAATATTGAAACCGCCCATTCCAACCCATAGTAGTCACACAAAGCCTCAAACCAAAACATAAACAATATCCTTATGGGACATGCCCCTAACCATAGCCAAAACCAATATCTATAAAATGACCAAAGTATGTAAAGACATCCATGACATAAAATGGATCCTTCCAGAATATGGAAGCTCACCACTTCAATCTAATAGTTGATCTCGAATTTGATCACTAAGCAGGAGGAGTAGAACGGTCGGTTCCCACATCGTGTGGGGATACAGTTACCCAAAGATGGGTTAGTGGGTGAACGCTAGCATAAACTCAAGATAAGGATAAAATAATGTCATCCAGTAAAAAAAAGTAAACCAACCATATGCACACAAACATACACATATATATAACCATGTCAGGAAAGGGAGCCGGGTTTAGCATGCATTTAAACCATTAACCTAGGTATTTGTACTTTAACTATCCTAGAACCACCTAGGGGCTATATGGGTCCAGTGTAACCCCATGAAATGGATTCGATACATGTAGCCGCACGAATTAGAGATACCATAAGATCAGGGGATTCCCAAGTACCCTTCGCTCTCCATGATACATATGTACAGTGTACTTAGAGGATTCCTGTGTACCTCATAGTATCATCTATGGTCACTATGACCAACCCTCATGTCGGCAACCATGAGTTTCCAGTGTCCTCCCATTAGACTCACATCTTCACAGTTAGCTATTGCACCCCTCAATTAGTGCCTAATTAATACCATTTCCAACCAACCAAACCATTATTTCATTATTATTAAACAAGGCTATAAGTAGTGGTATCGTCATACCGAATATAGCTTGCAAGAAATGTTCTTAACCAACCTTTTTATGTAAAGGTAGTACTATGTACCCACAGATTACATTGTCAAATTAACTTGGGGGAATCCTATGTACCCCCAAGTATTCCATTATTAAGTTCAGTTGGGGAAAGCCTATGTACCCCACAAGTTGTTCATTAACATATTTACTTACGGGATTCCATTGTACCCCACAAGGAGTTTAATTAACCATAACCATGACCACCAAACCTTACTATTTAACCATTTCAAATGATTTGAACCATTTATACCATTTAGGGTTCCATTACCAATCCATACCATGCAATAGTTCCATTAAAAGTCCAATAGTATAGTAAAAGCATTATCATGTGCATTTTATCAAACATGTTGGGGGCATAGTGTTTCCAAAACCAATTCTAATTACCAATTAACCATTCCCATGCAACCAATTATCCAAACCACCATTACAGAATGTAAAAACATAATTAAAACATGGGGAAAACAAGAACCAAGCATTTAATACCAAAATGCCTATATATATTTGGAAACCCCAAAACTATACAATAATTAGCCATGAAAACATTATATAAAACATACCTTTAGTTAAAACTAACAATAAGGGAGAAGTAAATGCCTTAGATTGCAAAGATGATGGAGAGAAACCACCCATACAAGCCCCAAATTGATTCTCTAGATGAAACCTTAGCATTTCTTTACCCAAGAGCCTTAGAGAGAATTGGTGAGAGTTTCTAACTGTTTAAAATTTGAATAATCGGGTAAATAATGTCCCAATAGTGATATAATTTTTGGGGCCTTAAGACTTTAAATGGGGAAATGCCCAGATTACCCTGAATTTAAACTACTTAAAAGTCTCGTTAGGTGGTAGGACTATCCTATACCAGTCGTACCCTCTAATAAGAGTGGTACCCACTACTCGAACCCTAGGCCTCCCTCTTGGACCCAACATTGTCCAACATACGACTTACCCAAACAAAGTTGTATCTAACCATACGACCTATACCCTTAAACTGTATCTCTAATAGAATAGAATTAAAGGAATTTTGAACACTGTCTACCATACGAGTCAGTGGTACAACTCATACCCTATCTTATGGATCATGGTGATCCACTCGTACTCAGATCTAAGTTAAGCTACTAAGTCTTAGATTAATTGAAGGAAGAACCCAAACCTATGACTCATCACCAACTATACGAATCATACCCACTAAGTCTTACCCATTCCAGAAACCAATCCAACCCACCAACCAACACTGGTTAGCATACGACAAGACCATACCAACCATACTCCACTATACGACTGGTACCCACCTATCATATGATGTCCAAAAACCAGAAATCTAGGAAATTTTCCAAGGTTCCAAAACCTAGGGTGGTTTAGTCTCCCCCACTAGGATCATTCATCCCCGAATAATGAACAAGGTAGGTCAAACACAAGCACAATTCATTTGCACTATCAAACATTAATCCAGCCTTTTACCAAGTTAGAAAAAAATATGATCAAGAATACATACCTTCCACATGAATATCTGGAGTATAAAACAAATGCGGATATTTGGACTTTATGTATGCTTTCATTTCCCATGTAGCCTCTTCCACCTTATGGTTCCTCCATAAAATCTTAATCGAGGCCACATCCTTAGTCTGTAATCAACGAACCTGTTGATCCAATATCTAAACTGGGGCCTCTTTATAATACAGAGAATTTGAGATACCTAACCCTTCCAAAGGAATCACTAAAGAATGATCACCAATACACTTTCTCAACATCAAGACATAAAATACCAGATAAATAGAGCTCAAACTAAAAGGCAACTCCAATTCATCAGCAACATTACAAACCCTCCATAAAACCACATAACAACCAATATACTGGGGACTGAACTCCCTCTTTTTACCATAATGCATCACTCCCTTCATGGGAGACACCCTTAGGAACACCTTATCCCCAACCTCAAACTCTAAGTCTCTATGCCTTACATCCGCATCATACCTTTGGCGACTTTGGGCAGCCTTAAACCTATCCCGAATCACCTTTATCTTTTCCATAGCCTAATAAACCAAGTTCGAACCAAACATATCTACCTTTTTTTA
>NC_061119.1:140660832-140732407 GCF_002878395.1 Capsicum annuum
TACTATACAATGCCTTAAAAAGGGCTATCCAAACGCTAGAATGGTAGCTGTTTTTGTAAGTAAACTCTACCAAAGGTAGATGCTCAACCCAATAGCCACCACAATCAACCACACACAGAGAAAGCATGTCCTCTAATGTCTGAATAGTCCTCTCTTCCTGCCCATCCATCTAAGGATAAAAAGCAGTACTCAGACTAACCCTGGTCCCCAAGCATTTTTTAAAAGGCCGCCAGAAATGAGATGAAAACTATATACCATAATCAGAAATAATTGAAATAGCTACCCCATGCAGCATAACAATCTCATGAAGATACAACCATGCATAGTCCTCAACCAAAAAGTTAGTCCTCAATAGGAAGAAGTAAGTGGACTTTGTCATCTTATCCACGATGACCCAAACTAAATCAAATTGGTTCTAAGACTGAGGAAGACCGATAACTAAATCCATATTGATTACCTCTTATTTCCATTCAGGCAACTTAATTTTCTGATACAACCCTCCAGGACTCATGTACTTTAACTTTAACTTGTTGACACCCCATATACTTGGCCATAAAATCAGCCATATCCCTTTAAATACCACTCCACCAATACATCTCCTTGAGATCATAATTCATTTTTGTCAAACCTGGATGAACAACATAGAATAATTCATGTACCTCAGCCAAAATCCTTGGTTGTAAACCACAGATGCCAGGAACACAGGACCTCCCTTGGGGTAAAGTACCATGAACATTGATCTCAAATGCCAATATCACTTTCCCACCAACATCAGTCTTGATTTTCATCAAGATAGGATCTAGCATTTGCTTTTCCTTGATCTCTGCACCAAGAGACAACCAAACCACTTCCTGTACCATTACACTACTTTTATTGGAGTCCAAGAGACGAACTCCAAGATTAGCCAAGTGGTGAATATCCTTCACCAATTCCCACTTCTTCTTATCTATATGAGCCAAACTACCCATAGG
Source organism: Capsicum annuum (assembly GCF_002878395.1). Lineage (NCBI taxonomy): Eukaryota > Viridiplantae > Streptophyta > Magnoliopsida > Solanales > Solanaceae > Capsicum > Capsicum annuum. The sequence continues at coordinate 140,661,804 of NC_061119.1, forward strand.
CAACCTGTTAAGAGGATCAGCAATAACATTAGCCTTACTTAGATGATACTGAAGACTTATGTCATAGTCCTTGAGAAGCTCCATCCATCTTATTTGCCTGAGATTAAGCTCCTTTTGAGTGAACATATACTGTAGACTCATATGATTAGAAAAGATGTCCATATGCACTCCATACAAATAATGTCGCCAGATTTTTAAAGAAAAAACCACCTCTAAAAGCTCCAAATTATGAGTAGGATAATTTCTTTCATATATTTTAAACTGCCTGGAAGCACAGGCAATCACCTTCTCATGCTGCATCAAAATGCAACTAAGTCCTACCCGAGAGGCATCATAATAAACCACAAACCCCTCATTATCTTCAAGAAATATCAAAACTAGAGCCGAAGTTAGCTTATCCTTCAGCTTTTAAAAAATCCCTTCTAAGCATTTGACCAAGAACACTCTACCTTTTTCTGAGTTAACTTAGTCAATGAGGCAGCTATTGTCGAGAAATATCTGACAAACCTCCTATAATACCCAGCCAAACCCAAGAAGCTCCGAATGTCGGTTGGGGTCATAGGTCTAGTCCACTTTTTAACCATAGCCACCTTTTGCGGATCCCCTTACTAGAAATAATATGACCAAGAAAAGTTAATGCATTCAACCAAACTCACACTTGGAGAATTTGGCATACAACCACTACTCCTTTAAGGTCTGCAACACCAAACAAAAGTGATTAGCATGATCCACCTTACTCTTAGAATAAACTAGAATGTCATCTATGAACACAATGACAAAGAGACCTAAAAACTGCTTGAAAATCCTGTCCATCAAATCTATAAATTTCGCCAGGGCATTAGTCAAACCGAATGACATCACTAGGAACTCAAAGTGCCCATATCGAGTACGAAGAGTTGTCTTAGGGATATCTACCTCCCTAATCTTAAGCTGATAATACCCAAACTGAAGGTCTATTTGGCACCTTACAACTGATCAAACAAGTCATGTATCATTGAAAGAGGATACTTATTCTTGACCATTACCTCATTCAACTGCTGATAGTCAATGCATTTTCGAAGAAAACCATCCTTCTTATGCCTGAACAACACTAGTGCACCTCAAGGGAACACACTAAGACGGATGAAACCTTTATCCAAAAGATCCTTAAGTTGCTCCTTAAGTTCCCTTAACTCATCTAGAGCCATTCTATAGATATTGGACGAGTGTCCAAAACCAAATCAATACCAAACTCAATCTCCCTATCCAGAGGAACACCAGAAAGATCATCCAAAAATACCTCAGGAAACTCATTTACCACCGAAACTGAATGCAAAGAAGGACATTCCAAGTTAAAATTTTTAACCCAGACTAAATTATAGTGACGCCTTTTAGAGATTAACCTCTAATCTGTAAGATAAGAAATAAACCTCCCCCTAAGATCTAGGGAACCACCCTCTCACTCAATAACCGATTCACCAGGGAACCTAAAGATAATCTTATAGGTCTAACAATCTAAGGATGGATAACAAAAGCAAAACCAATCCATCCCTAGAATAACATCAAAATCCACTATATCAAGGTCAAACAAATCCACCAAAGTTTGCCTACTACCAACAGATACCACACACCCTTTATAGATTCTTTTAGAAACTATAGAGTCACCTTCTAGGGTAAAAATAAAAAGGGATCCAAAATAACCTCAGGATCAAAACCAAAATACACAGTAGATAAAAGAAAGTGAACCCTAGATCAAGCAAAAAATACACATCACAAGAAAGGAGTTGTAACGTACCAGTCATGACATCATATGATGCCTCAGATTACTATCGAGTAGCAAAAGCATAAAACCTATTCCGACCAGTGGCGAAACTAGAAGAAAAAATAGATGCAGAAGCAGCACCTTTGGTAAAGGATCTGAAGATGAAGCAACCAGAGCCTTACCCACTCCCAAAGCACCCATACCAATTGGATTATTTTTTAGAACATGGCCACCATATTTGAAACACTTGCCCTCACCTTATCATAAAAACCTCTATGCAACCAACCATAGAATCGATAAGGAGGACATGAGAAGCTGATTGTGCCCCACTTGCCAGATATTAGGCACCCTATGCCTGGAAATTATCGCCACTTTTTTTATTCCTATAACCCAACTACTTTGGGTAAGGAGCACTAGTTATAGAGAAAGAACCAGAACTACCCTAATTCTTCTTTGGCCACTTACCGCCATCTCGACCACCTGATGTTGTCCACTACCTTGTTTAGAGGATCTGAACTTCTTACCCTGCCATTCTCTAAACTAAACATGCTTTCTATTTTCCTTCTCTACTGACTACATATGAAATACTAATCTAGAAATATCCATATCCTTGATCAGTAATGTAGTCTTGCTTTTAAGGATCAAATCTCGAGATAGTCCAGAGTGAACTTTCTCATCCTTTCCCTCATATCCAACACCAACTCTAGAGGATACCTTGATAGCTGATGAAATTTCAAGGCATATTCCTTGATAGATATTTTCCTTTGTCGCAGATTAACAAATTCCTCCGTCTTTGCTTCCCTCAGCTCCTGAGAAAAGAAGCAATCCATAAAATTAGAGAAAGTCTCCCACAAAGTCGACTCCCCAATATTAATGCTCGCTCTATCCCACTCCTCGTACCATTGGTATGCCACATCCTTAAGCTAATAAGTAGTAAAATTTACCCTTTCCATATTCATGGCCTATATTACCCTAAAAAAATTCTATTTTAACCAACAAATCCTGAGGATCCTCCTCTACCTTCACACCAAAAAAAATAAGAGGATTCATCTTTATAAACTTGCCAACCTTTATGGCCTCAGCAGATGAAACACCAAATGCATCCTACTCAGTCTGAGCAGAAACCAACAGAGTAATAACATAAATCAATTGACAAAATTCTACGTTACTCACCTAACCTTGAGGAGTACTAGTAGTAACTGATGGAACTCTAGAAATATTATGGACTAGACCGCTAGATCTAGTATTTCTCTGTGTCCCATAAATATTACCCCGGTTGGAATAGAAGAGTTACCTTGCATCTCAGATCATCTAGGCATGATCTGAAAAACAAACAAACTAGGATTAGTGAAGATTCCAGGACTAAGACTCCAAGCTTAAAACTAGAATACCAAGAAAGTAAAATATTCCTAAATTCCTTGTAGCCTCTCCCTTATGAGTGTGGCGCGCTACATACCCTTATAAGAGACTCTACTCAACACGACTTTGTGGACTCCCAATTGACTATTAACCTAATTCTCTGATACCAACTTGACATAACCCGAATTAATGCTTTGTTGTAATAGGCATCCTAAGTCCAACCAGGACTAGGGACTACCCCCGTTACCCAACCCAACCTCTAAATATGCATAACCTGAGTTACATAAATTTTGAACATATAAAAGATAGCATGTAAGCATAACCTAAGACTCTGGTATAGGTCTATAATCGTGACCAACCCAAATAAGTCTAACCATCCATTACCAACCAACAACCATAACCAAACCAATATAAAAACCAAGTTTCTGTCCATAACATAACATAAAAGGATGGAACAATCATAAATTTAGTCCAATGGTATCAGCCCCAATACCAACGAAAATACTAAGGCTGACACTAATACCAACGCAGCCCATTCCAACCAAGAGTTGTCACACAAAACCTCTAACCAAAATAAAAATAATATCCAGTTGGGACATGCCCCCAACCATAGCCAAAACCAATATCCATAAAATAACCAAAGTATGTAAAGACATCCATGACATAAAATAGAGCCTTCTGGAATATGAAAGCTCAACCCTTCAATCTAATAGCTGATCCCAAATCCGATCACTAAGCAGGTAGAGTAGAATAGTCGGTTCTTGCATTGCGTGGGGATACATCCACCCAAAGATGTGTTAGCGGGTGAAATCTGGCATGAACTCGGGATAAGGATAAAATAATTCTATCTAGTAAAACCAAATAAACCAACTATATGCACACAACCGTACATATATATATAACCATTCTAGGAAAGGAGTTGGGTTTAGCATGTATTTAAACCATTAACTTGGGTATTTGTATCTTAGCCATCCTAGAACCATCCATGGGCTATATAGGTCCAGTGCAACCCACTGAATGAGCCTGAATATGTATAGACTGCCGAACTGGAGTACCATAAGAGTAGGGGATTCTCAAGTACCCTTCGATCTTCATGATACATATGTATAGTTTACTTAGAGGATTCATGTGTACCTCATAGTATCATATATGGTTGCTATTGGACATGCACCTTCACGGTTAGCTATCACACCCCTTTAATATTTCCTAACTAAAACCATTTCCAACCAACCAAACAATTAGTCCATTAGTATTAAACTAGGCTATAAGTAGTGGTATTGCGGACCAACTATAGATTGCAAGCAATGTCCTTATCAAGCCTTTTTATGTAAAGGGATTTCCATGTATCCATAGATCACATTATCACGTTAACTTGGGGAAATCCCATGTACCCCACAAGTGTTCCATTATTAAATTTAATTAGGGGAATTCCATGTACCCAATAAGTTGTTCATTAACATGTTTACTTGGGGGATTCTGTTGTTAACCAAAAAGAGTTCAATTAACCCTAACCATGACAACTAAACCTTACCATTTAAATATTTCAAACTATTTATACCATTTAGAGTTCCATTACCAAACCATACCATGAAATAGTTCCATTAAAAGTCCAATAGTATAGTAAGAGCATTATCATAGGTATTTTATCAAACATGTTGGGGGCATAGTGTTTCCAAAACCAATTCCAATTACCAATTAACCATTTCCATACAACCAAATGTCCAAACCACTATTAAAGCATGTAAGAACATAATTAAAACATGGGAAAACCATAACTAAGAATTTAATACCAATACCCCAACATATATTTGAAAACCCCAAAACCATGCAATAAGTATGCCATGAAAACATTGTATAAAACATGCCTTTAGTTGGAACTAACAATGATGGTAGAGTATATGCCTTAGATTACAAAGATAATGGAGAGAAATCACTCGTACAAGCCCCAAATTGATCATCTAGATAAAACCCTAGCCTTTCTTTATTTAAAAGCCTTAGAGAGAATAGGTGAGAATTTCCAAATGTTTAAAATTAAAATAATTGGGTAAATAATATCCCTAATAGTGATATAAGTTGTCGGGCCTTAAGAGGTTAAGTGGGGAAATATCTATATTACCCTCAACTTAAATTGCTTAAATTTTTCGTTAGATAGTACGACTACCCTATACTAGTTGTACCCTTCAATACAAGTGATACCCATCACTCCTACCCTAGGCCTCCCCTTTAGACCCAACACTGTCCAATATATGACTTACCCAAACTAAGTCGTATCCAACCATACAACCTATACCCCTAAACCATATCCCTGGCAAAATAAAATTAAAGAAAGATTGAAGATTATCTACTATATGAGTCAATAGTATGGCTTGTACCCTATCTTATGTCTCATAGTGAGCCAGTCATACTCAGATCCAAGTTAAGTTACTAAGTCTTAGATTAAGTAAAGGAAGAACTAAAACTATATGACTCATCACCAACCGTATGACTCGTACCCACCAAGTTGTACCCACTCTAAAAATTGATCCAACTCGCCAACCAACACCAGTTACATATGACCAGTCCATACCAATTGTACCCCACCATATGACTGGTACCCACCAGTCGTATGATGTCTAAAAACAAAAAATCCAGGAAATTTTCCAAGTTTCCAAAACCCAAGGTATTTCATAAGTAGTTATTTTTAGCCAAAACTCTTACTCTTTGTCTGTTTAAGTATTCTTAAGTCGTATCTTATGTTATGAGTAATTGGATCCTTGTGATAGATATAAGATCGGTTATAAGTTTAGTGTAAAGGTGTTGATTCTTTTCCAAATTCAAAACCCAGATGAATCACATTTGAGTATAAATGTTTCCAAGGAGAGATATTGTAACACCCCATGTATGAGAGCCATTGTGTAACAAACAACTCATCTTCTTAAGTCATAAATGCACCTTATAAGTCGTATGTTGTAAGTGGTATCAATGATAGTGTGAAGTAGTTTAAGTCTATTGTAGATACAATTTGACCTTAGAAATCATCATTGCATATTATAAGTCATATGAAGTAAAGTCTTAAGTTTAACAGTATAGGTTCCCTAAGTTTCTATCCAAGTTACGAGAGGTTATTTCAAGTCATATGAATATGTAATGAGTCATAAGCTACCACTTGTATATTAACTAGTGTGTGCAATCTTAGCCATTGCCAAGATTATGAGTAACTAGTACGCCTCGTATCCTTATTTAATGAGTCATAAGATTAACTCGTGATGACTGACAGTCAATTTTTATAAGTTCAGTTAAGGGGATTTTTGGTCTTTTCCCTACTTATATCGCCCAACCCATGACCTATACCCAAGAGAGGCATAATTTTCCTCATTCTTTCAGTCAATTAACAACATTTTTTCTCCTCCTATCTTTATGAACAATAAGATTAGGATTTCTCTGACTAAGACATCTATCAAGATTCAGAGTTCAAGTCCTCTTCATAAGTCAAGCAATTCTAGGTATGTGGGGTTTATAACAAGGTTAATCTTCCATACTTGTACCCAAAAATCATGATTTTTGAGATTGAATTTACAAGATTTATATCAGGTTTCATCCCCCAAATTCTCATATATTAAAGTATAACCCTTTCTTATAATTTAAAAGACTAAAGATTCATAAAGGTTACCTCTATTCATGTTTTGAACTTTAAGACCGATAATGTGATTTAAATTTCATTACTTTAATGTATATTCTAATGAAAGATTTCTATATGGGTATTGAGCTTGATATTTTTCTATAAGTGTTATGAAAGAAAGTAAAGGTTTTAAAATTTAAGAAGAAGCATTAAGTTTACAAAAAAGTTTAAGCTTTTAAATTTCCATTCAGATTTAATATAGAATGATTCAAGAAGGCTTGCTCCTTTGATCTAAATATAAGATATGAAATCCACAAGTGTTCATCTTGATTATGATTTAATATAAAGAGAAGTATAACTAGTTTTGATTATATAAACCCTTATGCTATTTTAAGGTGGATTTCCTAAGTACAAGCATATATATAATTTGGGAGTAGTATTTAGCATCGAGAAGGGAATGCAAATGAGCAAATCCTAAATTCTTGGAAACTATGAGCCACCATAGGTTAATCTTATTCCCAATATAGATGAAGCATAGTGATCACTTAAGTTAAGATTCTATTCTGATGGCAAGGGCAGAACAGCTCTCCCCAATATAGGTAAAATGTTGGACTCCATGGTAGTTTACATGGTTTATGTCAATTTTAAGAAGCTTCCATTAGAAAGAATAAAAGTAAGAATTTTAGAAACTAAAGAAGCTTTCATTAGAAAAAATAAAAGTAAGTATTTTAGAAACTAAGTGTTATGGCAAACTAATCTTACTCTTATGCTTCATTATCCATGTTTTATGATCTTTCACTCTTTAGTTTTACTCAAGTACAAGGTGAGTCATTTACGCTTAGCATGCATCATTTGAAAGTTTACGTATATATTCAGTTCTTATTTTATATATGAAATCACCCCCACATAATTAGCATATTCCATAAGTATTGATCCACATATATGTCTATGTGCTACATTGTCTTATAATATAGGTTCTGGTGGTTATTCCAGCAACACGATTGAGAACAGACATCATCACCTGCATCCCAACTTTAGTGAGTCCTCATATTCTGAGGACCCATCTTATCAGACTCCTGTTCATTAATGAAAATATTTTAGTCTTGATATCCATTTATGTTTGGGTCAGTTAGGGTATATACTAGTGTATCTCTAGTTAACAATAGAGGCTTGTCAGACTACATATCTTTCAATTTAAAAAGTTTGTTTAAGATTTTTAATTTACTAGTTGACAATAAGATATTAAGTTGTTTTCTTTCAGTGTTTATACATATGTTAGGTCACCGTTCATGCGATTTTTAATATGAATAGATATCATGGGTTATCTTAGGTCTATTCATAGTCTTAAACACCGTGTGACATCTAGGGGGTACTTCTGGGTCATTACAACCTGCTAGAGCCCAGGCTGAGTCTTTGAATATAGTTGTCACAAGTATAATTTTTGTGTGCCTTTAGTCGGCCTTTGCTTTAGTTGATTCAAGATCCACTTACTCTTATCTGCCTACTAATTAAACTCCATGGTTAGAGTTATATCTTGGAATTTGTTATCTATATCTTCAAGTGTATCTACTCCCATGGGTAATTCTTTAGTATTGGATCGAGTTTTTATATTACATGTTATGACTGTTAAATGCATGTTAACTAGGATTATTTCTTATATTTATGCTAGGAGACTTATCTTGAGAGGTTATAAGTCTTATCTCACTTATATCCATGATGTTAGTTTGGAGGGTCCTTCACTTGACTCTATTACTATAGTCTATGAGTTTCCTAATATTTTTCCTACTGATCTGCATAGCATACCATCTACCCATGAGAATAAGTTTGCTTTTGATCTTAATCCTGGCACCTTATCGTATGGCTCTTATCTAGCTTAAGGAGCTAAACTCTTAGCTTTAGTACCTTTTTGGCAAGGGTTTTATTAGACCAAGTATGTCCCCTTGGGGAGCTCTTCTGTTGTTTATGAAGAAGAAAAATGGCTCCATGGGTATGTGTATTGATTAAAGATAGCTTAATAAGGTGATTGTAAAGAACCATTATCATATGCCTTACATTGATGATTTGTTTGCCCATCTTCAAGGTGCAATGGTATTTTTTAAGAATTGTTTATGGTTAGGTTACATTTATTTGAGGATTCGGGTTGAGAATATCCTGAAGATAGCCTTTAGGAACTGTTATGGTCTTTATGAGTTCTTGGTGATGTCTTTTGGGTTGACTAATGCCCCAGACGTGTTCATGGATTTGATAAACCGAGTGCTCGGGCCTTATTTAGATTACTTCATAATTGCGTTCATCAACAACATCTTTGTGTATTTAAAAAGTAAAGAGGAGTACACACAGCATCTGACCATAGTGCTCCAGACTTTGAGAGATCATTTTCTTTTTTCCAAGTTTTCTAAGTGTGAGTTTTCTCTTAAGTCAGTGACATTCCTTGTGCATACGGTGTCAAAGGATGGGATATGTTAGATCTGACTAAGATTGTTGCTATTCATGATTAGGACAGGTTCACATCTCCGATAGAGGCTTATAGTTTTATTGGCTTGGTCGGTTATTATAAATGATTCTTTAAGTGTTTTGCTACTATCTCAGCACATATGACTAGATTAACTCAAAAAAAGGTTTTATTTTTATAGTCTAAGGAGAGTAAGTGGAGCTTTAGTAAGCCCAAGGAGTTTCCTACTACGACTCCTATACTGGCTTTTCCTATTGAGGGTGAGGGATTCACCTTGTATTATGATGCTTCTGGTATTGGTTTGAGTTGTGCATTGATGCAGTAGGGTTATGTTATCACTTATTCTTTGAGGTAGCTTAAGGTGCACAAATACAACTACCCTACTCATGTTTTAGAGTTGGCAGCAGTAGTATTCACGCTTAAGAATTGGAGGAATCATCTTTATGGTGTGCATTATAAGATTTTCACAAATCATCATAGTCTTCAGCATCTTATGACCCAAAGAGAGCTAAACAATAGGTAGCATAAATGGATGAAGTTGTTTAAGAATTATGATATCTCTATCTTGTACCATCCAGGCAACGTGAATATGGTCGCAAATACCTTGAGTCGGAAGGTTGTGAGTATGGGTAGCTGTGTGGGACAGAGACACGTGGTACCTTTTGCCGACCCTTCCTTTTCTTCTTTGAGAATCGTGTAAACAGAGAGTAGGCATGGCTTGTATTTTAGTTTTTCAGAGGTCTTTGACATGGGACATTTAGTCTTTGGCCTACTTGAAGGGTGACTTGATATTTCAAACCTTGGGGGGATTCTTGCTAGTGTTGAGGCAAAAGTGCTTGCTATTTGAGCATATTTAGGATCGCCATTTTAAGGATAAAAGACTTTGCATCATCCGAGATCAGGTGTTGAGTTGTGAGTCCAAGTGGGCTACCATCGATTTTGAGGGTGTCTTGAGATTTGATAGCCGTATTTCTATTTCAAGGGTTAATGACTTGATTTAGTTTGTGAGAGGCTCAAAGATCTAGGTATTCTATTCATTCGGGTACAGCTAAGATGTATAGAGAGTTAGGATAGCATTATTGGTGAAGTGGAATAAAGAGAGATATGGCGGACTTCATAGCTCGTTGCCTGTGTTCTCAACAGGTGAAGGTCGAGCATTTGTGACCTGGAGTATTGATTCATAGGTTGCCTATTCCTGAGTGGAAATGGGAGCGGATTGCCATGGACTTTGTAAGTGATTTGTCTTGCACTTTTTATGGTTTCGATGGTATTTAGGTTATTATATATAGGTTGACCAAGTCGATGCATTTTATTCCAATTTAAATTCCCATTAGTGCCAAAAGTTTAGCCTATATCTATATGTGTTAGATAGTTTATTTGCATGGTGTTCCTATTCTATTATTTCAAACTGAGGTTTTGTGTTCACTTCTAGCTTTTGGAGAGCTTTCCAAAAGGAGTTGGGTACTCAGGTGGATATAGTACAGCCTTTTAACTATAGACTGATAGCTATTCAGAATGGACTATTCAAGTTTTTGAGGATATGCTCCAAGACTGTGTTATGGATTTTGTAGGTCAGTGGGAGTAGCACATAGCCTTGGCAGAGTTCGCATAAAATAATAGTTATTATCGAGTATTGAGATAGTGCCTTTTGAGGCTTTGTATAGTAGGCGATGTTGTTCCCCGATTGGATGGTTTGAGACTTCTAAGGCTTTACCTTGTGTTACTGACTTGCTTCAAGATTTGCTAGATAGAGTTAGGGTGATTTAGGATAGGTTGAGGGCAGATCAGAGTAAGCAAAAGGCCTATGCAGACCATAGGCTTTGTACCTTGATATTTGGAGTTGGTGATTGGATATTCTTCCATGTGTCACCCATGAAAGGTGTGATGAGGTTCAAAAGGAAGGGAAAGCTCAGCCCCAGATATATTAGACCCTTCGATATTCTTCGCACAATGAGTGAGGTGGCTTATGAGTTAGCCTTTCCCCCTAATTTTATTGTTGTCCATTCATTTATATATGTTTCTATGATGCATCGATACCTTCCTAATTTATCTTATGTACTTAGATGGGGTTCAGTTCAGCTGGATGAGTGGTTGACCTTCGTGGAGGAGCCTGTGCTCATTTTGGCTAGTGACGTCAAACAGTTGAGAATTAGAAAGATTCCAATAGTTAAGGTTCAGTAGGGAGATTCCAATAGTTAAGGTTCATTAGGGGCACCGCCTAGTGATGGAGGATACGTTAGAGATTGATAGCGATATGCGGATGTCGTATCCTCACATGTTTGAGACTTCAGGTACATCTTAATCCTTTACTTTTGCAGATGAAAATCCTTTTAGTAGTAGATACTGTAATGACCCTTCAGGTTATTTTTTGTATTTTCGTATATTTTTGTTATAAGAGCTTTCCTATGGATTCCCCATTTCATCTACTGATATTTTGATTATCTAGAAGCTCATTTAGTTTTTAGAGTCAATTTTTTATTTTGAAGTCTTCACTGGTTCAAATTGGCTACCGGGTAAAAACTCTAATCAAATAACCTTGTATACCTTTTTTGATGATTCCAACAGCTCTGAAATGTCAATTTTAAGATAGGTGGACCTTTGGTTTGGGTGTCGAGGCACTCAGGCTCAATTCGAGCTATTGAACAAAAGTTCAAAAAATGGTAAATTAGGTGTGGGAGCCATTTTTCATCGAAACAACCTTGGATGGGAATTTTGAATGTGCCATTAAGTCAGGAATGATGAATTTGATTGGGTAGCATAGTCAGTTTGCATATATGGGATACCAAATGAATCTCGAGGGTTTGGCAGAGACTCAAGTGATTCTGGTACACTGGCGATCGCGAGCCAAGGATCACGTACGCGATCTGGCAGACGCCAGTAAGTGTTGCAAAATGATATATGAAATAGTGTAAGCGACCTTCCTTGGCGGCATGCATATATCGCGATCATGATACTAATGTCGTATATGCAACTTCTGCCCATTTTGGCCAAGTATTGTGAATGCGTTCGACAGATTACAAACGTGACTCTCGTGTACCTGGGAAGGGTATAAATACCCCCCTTCGATCCATTTTTACCCATTTCTTAGCCATTCTCAAGAATTTTAAACCCTAAAGAGTAGGATATCTTAGGAATAGCATTGTGGATGCTTTTAAGAGCTTGGATAAATGTTAATTATGCAATTCTTCTTCAAATTTGAGGTAAGATTCCTTTATTTTCATGATTGATTTTCCCCTTTCTTCTTTAAAAACACCAAAATCTTGGAGACTGGATTTTATCACCAATATAGCTCCGAATTCACCCATTTTTTAGGGTAAATGTTCCTTGATCATAGAGGGACGTTAAGTTGGTTTAGCAAGTGCAATTTTCATAAACGGGCCTCACATAAAAATTTAGTGTGATTTTAGACCCGAAGAACAATAGTGTGAAGAACAATAGTGCAAGATGGGTATTATTATTCTCATTTTGATGAGTAGATTGTGATTTTGATAGTGTGGCACCTTGCAGAAGCTTCTCAAAAGTGAAATTTGGTAATTTAGCAGATTTTTTAGCTTTCTCCAGTATCCCGGTAGGCTAGGTTTTTCCCTCATCATAGATTGAGCTATGTTGCAGTATGTTTTTTTATATTATGTTGGATTTGGGATGGGTTTTAGGTGTAGGTGATGAAATTGACAATACTTGAGTTAGTCGAACCTTTTAGGCTATCCAAAAACCATAATTTAGGTGTATTTTGCTTAGTTGCTTAGGTCCTAAGTAGAAATTCTATCTTTGGGGTAATTAAGGATTTTTTAACATCTAAAAGTGGATTTAGATACCTCAGTCTAGTCCAGGGTAGAGTTGCTAGTCTAGTCCGAGGTAAAGTTGCCTTATAATGGATTTTGGGGATTAGAAATGGGCCTCTTTAACCCACCTTAGGCCAAGTCTTGAACTAGTTTTGGTAGACTTTTATACACTCGTTATACATTTTGAAATACTTATTATGAGGCTTGATGAGGCTAAGTACTTAATAGTCATGATGGCTTGATATTGGAAGTTGATGCTAATTATGGAAAAACTCGATAGTTATGATATTGATGATATATATACCAATTTGAGTATGATTATTGAGGTTGATATTGATGATATATATACCAATTCGATTCTGATTATTGAGGTTGATATTGATGATACATTTACCAATTTGAGTATGGCTATTGACTATGATTTTGATGATATTATACTAGTTCGAGTCCGGCTATTAATTTTCACATTGATGATAATGTACTAATTCAAGTCCGGCAATTGATTATGATATTTATGATATATATCGGTTTGATTTCGGCTGTTGGTTATGATATTAAGGATATAAGCACTGGTTCAAGTTCGGTAAAGGGAGTGGTTCTTAGTGGGATATGATTCGGATGGGTTCCCAGTGATAGTATGAAGGTTGGAAAATTGTGGTTTCTCGGGTATATGTGTTATATTGCCTTTATTGTACCATCCAGGCTTATGGGGACCTACATTGGGATCTTTAATTTTCCATATTTATTAGCTTATTTTGTAGTTATAATTGCTTCATCTTTATGTTGTATTTTGTTTTATGTATTTAATTGTGTAAAACAAGGTTGGAGTTACTTCCAGGTTTGCCCCTTTATTTTGACTTAGTTATGTTATCTTACATCTTATCGTATTTATATAATGATTTAGCTCAGTCGTCCGGTGATGCCTACTGAGTACCCATGATTTTGGTACTCATACTACACTTCTGTACCTTTTTGGTTCACATTCGAGTGCTAGTTGTCGCCGCTGATTCGAGGATCATGTTGTAGTGAATTTTTGAATTAGGATGAGCTCTTGGAGTCGGAGTTGCCCCTTCTTCTTCTACTTATCCATGTCTAGTCTTTTATTTCAAGACAGGTTGTATTGACTATTTTAGAGCTTGTGGTGTGTTGTAGTAGCTCATGTACTGACTCTACCAAGTCATGGGATGGTTTTCTATATTTGGCTATCTTTCAGACTATTTCTATTGTCTTCCTTACTTATAAGGTGTACAATCTATTTCTCCCTTTTGGGGATATTTTCCACCAAGTTAGCCCATTGCAATCAGCTTCGGGTTATGATTCGTCTTACCTATTGGCGAAATTCAGTAGGTGTCATCATGACTCATGAATTGGGTCAAGACAGAAAGTCTTTTGTATCTTTCTTTAGCAGAAAATATACTCAGACACCCATATCTTTATGTATTTTCATTGGTATATTGTTACCTTCAACTTTGTATTCAAGTTTGATACTTTTAAATTTAAGTTGATACCTATCTAGTCTGTAATTAGATCAAACAACTCTTTGTATGATGCATACTCCTTCAACACAATTTCCTCGATCGTGTAATCAACGTAGCAGTTGTCATTGTTCCATCTCCCTGAATGTTGATCTCGTTGTTCCATCACCCTGAATGTCTGATCAGAGAATTTATGTTTGCCATTGTTGTATAAATTTTCAGAAATTTTATAAAAATATCAATTCTATTATATACCAATTTTATAAAAAAAATAGTACAAATTCAACAATAGAGAAAAGTGATGCAAACTGTACATACATTCATAAAGATTCCTTTTTCGTTTTTGTGTTCGTGATTTTTCTAAATACACATATCAAATAAGATTATTGAATAATTGATATAAATGTTTTTTGTTTCAACAATATCAGCAAAGCAAGGTGATGAATGTATTTTGTAAATATATATTTCAAATTGAGAAAAATTCAGAAGCAGCTTCAATTTGCAAATAACTAAGAACTTTTGTTGTACCAATGTAATCAATAAATTGAGGTAATGATTGAAGTTTATAGTACTTGTATCAATTCCGATGAAGAAATCTGAGACACTTCAATTGATGAATTTTAATTTCAAATGTTGAAGGGTAATGTTAAAGTCTTCATATTTGACATTGAACATATGACCTTTAAGAGTCAATTCTGTAGCTGGAATATTAGAAAACTGATTGTTCTTGATTTATGAAAATATTCCATTTTGAAGATCTTGTCGCGCCATTAATCAAGTCTCATGTGTTCATATTTGCATTTTTTTCCTTATTTCTCTTTCAAACATACTTGAAACATCCCATAGTGATACAAGTACGATCGTGATTGCGGATCAATACATAAAGACTCGAGCTCGGGTGGCTGCCCAACTAATGGAACAATCTTTGAAGTGTAGAGAACAAGTCCCAACACTCCAAAGCCATCCAATATGCACACTCGAAGGCCGCCCCTTTGTCTTGGTTCATTAAGGGCATTGTAGTCATTTTTTAATAAGTTATAACCTAGACTATAAATAGAACATATTAGGTATTTTGTTGACAACTTAGATGATATTTTGAGAGCTCTTTGAGAGTGTTCATACAAGTGTGGATATCACTTGTGACAAGTGTGGAATCACTTGTGTTGGTTGCGTGTTTTAAAATGTTGGTTGCTTGGGGATTCTGTTCCCTTGAGGTCACTGTAAGAACTTGATGTTATTTGTACGAATTCTTGGGTCTTAGTGTTCAATATACACTTTAGTTCATAGTGTTTGTGCATTGTATGTCAAGTTATCTATCATTCTATCTTATTATTGTTGTTGTGTTCATTCTCAGTTTTGGGTGTCCAAACCCGAGACATTATTGTGTTATTTTTGTTCTTGTTATTGTGTTTTAATCTTAGTTTGTGGCTCGCTGATTATAGGTGTTGAATACCTTAGAATCTTATTGTTATCGTGCTTGTATTGTTATTGTGTAGTGAATCCGAGAGGGGTCACCACAAGGGGTCCTCGGTTCTTCAAATCAAGGACTGTTTTGGTGTGTGTTAGTGTCTTCCTTGTCGATCTTGTATCACATAGCAAACTAAAAAGGTCTCTAAGAATGGGGAAACTTATAAATAGCCAATATAATGGGTGGCTTTGTTTTTTTATTCCTCATAAGAAAAGTCCTACAAAATTAGTCTTCCTTCTTTTTTATATATAGAAAAATTACATATTTGTCCGTCTAGATCTCAAATATTTCTAAACAACTTCATATTTATGTATCTTTCAACTTCTATTTTTTCTCTTTTTTATTTACTTTTATTTTTTATTTTTACTTTTTTTTTTTTTCTTGTTTATTTAGTTTTTCTCAACCCTTACTTTTTTTCCTTTTTGCTTCTCAATTTAGTTTTTTATTTCTTTCTCTTTTTTATTTTACTTTGATTTTTATTTTTTCTTCTTTTTTTTTGTCTTCTTAATTTTTCTCAATCCTTATTTTTTTTACTTTTCTCCTCTCAACTTTTTCTTTTAATTTTTCTTCCAGTTTTTCTTTGAATTTTATTTTTTCTTTTCTCTTTTTTCTTTTTTAATTTTTCTAAGCCTTAATTTTTGTTTTGTCTTTTTTTTCATTTTTCTTAACCTTTATTTTTTTTGTTTTATCCTCTCAACTACTATATTTTTTTATTTTTTATTTTCTTTGATTTATTTTAAAAATATCTTTTTTTATTTTATCTTTTTCCATAATTTTTATTATTTTTGTTTTCTTCGATTCCTTTCAAACAACAAGTTACGCCCCATTAGCAAGAGTTGAAACTTTCACATTGTATCTTGATTTATTATATGTGCTATAAATCTTGCGTTAGAGACAAGACTTAGAATTTTCAAACAACAATTTACGTTTTTAATGGGCAAGAGCTGACACTACTACATTGTGTTTTGAGTTATGAGATATTCTATAACACTTACCTTAGAGGCAAGACTTAGCTCAAGGACTTTCAAACAACGTGTTATGCCCCACGGGCAAGAGATGACACTACCATATTATTTCTTGATTTATGAGAAGTTCTAAAATTCTTGCCTTAGAGGCATAACTTATCCCAAGAATTTTCAAACAAAAAGTTACGTACATTGGGAAAGAGGCAACACTACCTCTTTGTGTGTTTTACTTATGAAATGCTCTATAACTCTTCTTTTAGAGGCAAGATTTAGATCAAGGGCTTTCAAGCAATAAGTTATGTCTTATGGGCAAGAGTTGACACTACCACATTGTGTTTTTAATTTATGAGATGTTCTATAACTCTTGCCTTAGAGGCAAGACTTAATCCAATGACTTTCAAACAACAAGCTAGGCCCTATAGGTAAAAGTTAACACTACCACATTATGTTTTGATTTATGAGATGCTTTATGACTTTTTCCATCGAGGAAAGACTTAAACTCAAGGACTTTCAAACAAGAAGTTACACCCCATGGGTAAGAGTTGACACTACCATAATTATGTATTGATTTATGAAATGCTCTATAACTCTTTTCTTAGAGGAAAGGCTTAGCCCAAAACCTTTTAAACAACAAGTTACGCCCCATGGGCAAGAGTTGACACTGTTACATTGTGTCTCGAATTATGAGGTATTTTATAAATCAAGGACTTTAAAACAAGAAGTTATGCTCCATGGGTAAGAGTTTACACTACCACCTTATGCCTTGATTTATGAGATGTTCTATAACTCTTTTTTAAATGCATGAGTGAGTCCAAGGACTTTCAAACAGCAAGTTATGCCTTATGGGCAAGATTTGACACTAGCACATTGTGTCTTGATTTATGAGATGTTTTATGACTCTTCCTTAGAGGTAAGACTTAGCCCACAAGTTACGTCCCATGAAAAAGAGTTGACACTATCATATTGTGTCTTGATTTATGTAATGCTCTATTAGACTTGCCTCTAAGACAAGACTTAACAAAAGAACCTCCCAAAAAACAAAAAGAAGTTACGCCCAATGGGCAAGTGTTGACACTATCACATTGTGTCTTGATGTATAAGATGTTCTATAACTCTTTCCGTAGAGGCAAGACTAAATTCAAGTTATGTCCCACAAGCAAAATTTAAAACTACCACATTGTTTATAATTTATGAGATGTTCTATAACTTTTGCTTTAGAGGCAAGACTTATTCCAAAAGACTTTCAAATAACAGGTCATGTCCTTAAATTTACTTTGATGTCAAAGAAAGAAGATCTCTTTGTGAATTATCCAACTTTGTATTTATTAACAAAATATAATATAAGTTGAGAAAAAAGAAAAAAGAGAAGAAAAAAATAGAGAAAAAAATAAAAGATAGAGAAAAAAAAAGAAGGTAAAAAATAAAGATTAAAAAAAGAGAAGAATTAAAAAAATAAAATGAGAAATGATAAAAAAGATTAAGACAAATAATTAAAAGGGGAAAAAAGAGAAAGAAATAGATAATGTTTGAGAAAAAATAAAAAAGGAAAAAAAAGGAAAAAAAAAGAAAAAAAACAAAGATTGAGACAACTTAAATCAAACCAAGAAAAAAATTTTAAAAAAAATAAAAGTTGAGAGACAAATGAGCATGAAAAGTTTAAAAACATTTAAGGTGTAGAGGGGTAATGTAACACCCCTCATTTTTGGGCTAGAATTCGAACAGTTGTTCCTACGTGTATAAGCTCTAATCTCATTATTTATATATGAATATAAGTGTCATGATCATTAGTATAGTGTGAAGAGTGCTTTTGAGGTGAAAAATGTTCATAGGAAACACTTAGAGCAAAGTTGAGTTAAGAGCTTTTGATTTCACTAAATTTTGATATTCGATCCTACAAGGATCAACTTTGAACATGTATAACTTATGGAATATGTGGAATTTTAGGGATCAAGACCCACCAAATTATATATAATTGAGCCATCTGTCCAACTCATCCAATTTTGCCTTAATCCAATACCTGAGCAAAGAGTTATGAGCATTTTTATGAGGAACCAGTAAGGATCCGCGATTTTGATATGGCACGGATCTTATGCTCCACGATAAGAAATATGGCACGGACCATGTTCAGAAATGCTAAAACCCTTATTTCGCTTAAGTTTTTCAAGGGTAAACAAGTCATTTACATGCTAAACTATCCTATGACTGATATAAACATGATTTTGTCATTCCATAATCTCAAATACATCAAATACACAATATTGTTTCCTCCCAAGTCCTCAAGAACATCAAGCAAGGGTTTCTTCAAAGAATTCATCTCCAAAGGCTCCAAATCTAAGTTTCCTTTCAAGAAGTCATGAAATTCAGGTAGGTGGGTATTTAATGAGGATCTCCTTTCTTTCTGATGCCCAAAATTACAATTTTTACTCATAAATTTTATGATTCCGTAAACTAGGTTCCATGAAAAGCATAAATTCTATGATCTCTGAATGTAATTCTTGAGTTCAACCATGAACAAGTGTTTCCTCATAAATTCAGGCATTCTTTCATACTTTAATCATGATAATTCGTTACATTGATGAAATTGTTGGATTCTTGAGTTTAAGTCATGAAATTTCTTATCATGTCATTATTTTGAAATTATCTTATTTAACTGTATTTTGAAACATTGGTGGGTTATGAACACTCGATACCTAGATGATCATGCATGCTACGGTTTTTCAAGATTTCAAGCTATTCATACCATGTTTGTACCATGAAATTTATAATATTTTTATAATGAGAACTCACCAGTGTGATATCATCCTAAATACATCAGCAACATGTTCATGATTACCTCAGATTATGCATGCACTATTACTTTTAGAATACCACATTTGAGAAAATCAATTATCAGTGCATGTACTAGTTTATATTTCCGTGTCAGTCAGTTAGGAGTAGAGCTTAGCACCGAGTGAATTTAGGGATGAAGACTTTCCTGCCACTCAAGGGTGAGATCTTCCGTAAAAATCTCTGAGTTCCAGAACTATGTACCCAGCGTAGGTATGAGAGGTCTTCCTGCCATCAGAGGGTTGATGCTCTCTTAAGGACACCTTCCAGTCAAGGGTGACATCGTAGTCCTTTGAAATACTATTTTAGTGGATCTACATAGCCAGTGTCAGTACCCATGATAAGGTATGACACCCTTCCAACTGAGGTTACAGTTTGGACCCCAATTAGCATAGATTGAGCATGTTGGTAAAATATTAGCTCCCACAGTTCCAGTCCAGTATTCATATTATATCAGCTCAGATATGCATGAACAAGTGTTAAGTTTATCAGTTATTCAGTTATTTAGTTTTACAGATTATTTCATCACATGTTTCACTTAGTCTTGCATTCATTTTAGATGTTCATGCATCTTTGCTTAGTATTCATCCATGATCCTCAGTACGGTTTTACCATCTATTCATCATTAACTTGAGATTCTCATATGGTACTTGTGTTTCTACCGCTTTTCAACTTACAAAAATATTTTCAGACCATGATATGAAAATTTTAATAAGTCTTACAGCTTTGACATACAGTCATGATTTAAATGCATATTTCAGCAGATAGCTTATGTCTTCAATTTTAAAGCATACATTAAGTATTTTCAATGATTTAGTGCATGTCTCACATACTTAGTACATTCCAAAGTACTATAATACCCCATAAGATCCTAGGCTCATTTCCAGCTACTAATCGAATGTTTAAAATAAGGTCCAAGGCATAAATTTTACACTAAGTATAAAGGACTTAATTATTTTAAGACCCCAAGATTTTGAGGATTTTATTTTTGGCCTTCCCGAATTAGAAACGTTGATTTTTGAGTTGAAAATATTTATATGTTAAAGAGGTTTCTCAAAAGAGTTTTGGTTTTCGGATAGGATTCGGGAGTGATTGTGGACCTCGGAGGCAGTGAACCTTCGCGATATCCCCACATTACTGAGGATAATTCCATGATAGAGTCTGTGACATGGAGGATAGTCTCCACATTAAGGTCTGTGTCACAGAGGTTAGTCTCCGCGATAACCTTTGTGCCACAGAGGCTGTATTTTCCTAAATTCTTGAATAAAGGTCTAATTAGTCTTTTCCACTTGCCTCAAATGCCCAATTGATGAATTAAAACCCCAAGAGGGGCATCAATTGCCCCATTCTCCAACATTTATCATATGTAAACTCATCCCCCTTTCCCAAGAACATAAAATTCAAGTTTCTCCTCAAGGTTTCAATTCCAAGCTTCTTCTTCAAGAAATCAAGAAATTACGGTATGTGGGATATTCATCAATAGGTTCCTTACACCCATTGACTCCCAAAAATCTCTTTTCATTCAATATGAATTTGTTATCTTTTTTTCATGAAATTTAAATATTAAGTACAAATTTACTCATATATTTCTTGGTAGTTTTGAATTCAAGACATGCTAATATGTTTCCCATATGATTATGTCATTACATGCTTTGAATTTCAATTACCTATGTCATATTCAACTAACCCCATGTTAAATCATTAAGTTATGAACTAAACTATGTGAGTATATTGTCCTCCTAAGGCTAACATATTCCTAAATTCAAATTCATGTATTTCATCAATTTAGTGATATGTACAATGTTTTGGGTTTTTGAATCAAGAATTTTCGTATAGTGTGTTTAAATGATGTTGTTGTATTTAAGAATCACTCAATACTTGAGGGTTATGAACACCCGATACCTATACGTTTATACATGTTTTAGAATTACAAGTAACAAGTCAATCAAATCATGTCTTTATCATCATACTTAGTTTGTTATGATCATGTTGAGCATTATCAACTGTGATGTCCAGTTGACTTTAGTCAGAACAAGAGTCAGTTCAGTTGGGAGTAGTATTTAGCACCGTGCAAACCTAGGGATGAAGGATCACCTGCCAGTAGAGGACTGAGACCTTTAGTAGCAATCCCTAAGTTCCAGAACTATGTAGCCAGCATAAGTTATGAGATGTCACCTGCCAGTAGAGGACTAAGACTCTCTTAGGGGTCACCCTCTAGTAGAGGACTGACTCTCTAATCCTTCGGGACACTAGTTTAGTGGATCCATACAGCCACTGTTAGTACTCTTGGCAAAGTACTGACACCCTTCCAATTGGGCTTATAGGTTAGACCTCAATTAGCTCTGATTGGGTATGTCGGTTACATGCTAGCCCCCATATTTTAAGTTCAGTACTCATGTTATATCAGTTTAGGTTTACATGACCAAGTAATTAGTTATCAGCTATTTAGTCATCCAGTTCTACAGATTATGTCAGTACATGTTTTACTTGGTCTTGCATTTTTTTTGCATGTTCATTCATTTATGATCCGTATCATATGTATTACAACCAGTCCCTATCTCACGTACTAATACATTCAAAGTACTGGTTGCATACTCTTTTTTTGCATTATGTTATCTAATAATATAGGTTCGGATGCTCAGTTCCCTAATCATCTTTAGACAGCTCAGTACCTCTCAGCAGTAGTAGAGGTGAGTCCTCATCCATCGAGGACAAGATATGTTATTATAGTTATTTCAGTATTTATTTATGTTTAGTCAATCAAAGTTAGTTGGATTTTGTTTTATTAACTCCTCATGTCGTAGAGGCTTTCAGACATTCAGACTAGATATTCAGATATTCAGACTTGTTTCAATTTCTTTTATCAGTAGTTCAGACATGTGGCATTGTTTTTTTTCAATATTCTATCTTATCAGTTCATCCTCTGCATATGATACTTTACCATTATTTTATTCAGTGCTCACAGTAGGTACCAGATCATGGGTTAGCTTGGGGTTACTTGTGACCTTAAGTACTGTGTTGCAACTAGGGAGTAGCCTTGGGTCTTAACAAAACTTGATATTAAAGCCTAAGGTTTTAAAGTATCCTATGGTGTCTGAAAGACATGTTGAGTAGAGTCTTGTTCATGGGTGTGAAGAGCACCACACTTATGGGCAAGAGGCTATGAGACGTTTTAGGAAAGTTTCCCTTATTTAAGTGTTCATGTCATGCAAAAGAGCATGAACTCTATTGAATTCCTTTTTCTAACTCATCCTTCATCCGTTTATAGAAAATACCTCCCAGGAGAAATAATAGAAGAAAGAATAGGGATCATCCTGCACCAACACCTGTTTAGGAAGATTCCCTGAATGAACATTTTTCTCACGTCGATTTCAAGGCCGTTTTCACAACTTTGGCCCATTTTATGGATGCACAGATTAACCATCAGGCTATTGCCCCATCCAATCCAGTGATGAATATAGTTGCATCTAAGATTTGAGATTTTACTCTGATGAATCCCCCTTTGTTTTCTGGATCCAAATCTGACGAGGATCCGTAGAAATTTTTAGACAGTGTGCAGAAGGTGACCGATATTATGGGTGTCACCTCTAATGAGAATGCTGACTTAGCTGTGTATCAGTTGTAGGGAGCAGATCATACCTGGTTCAAGTAGTGAAGGAGAACAGGGGTGTTGAGGCAGTGCCTGTAGAGTAGGAGGAGTTTACCACGCTATTTTTAGATAGGTTTTTCCTACTAGAGTTGAAAGAGGCTAAGGTACAGGAGTTTATCAATCTGAAACAAGGTAACATGAGTGTAAAGGGGTGATCACTCAAATTCACTCAATTGGTGAGGTATGCTCCAAAGATGGTGGTTGACTCTTTGTCCAGGATGAGTAAGTTTGTGTCTGGTGTGTCTGATAGTGTGGTCAAGGAGTGTAGGATAGCCATGTTGATTAATGAGATAGACCTTTCAACTCTAGTGGTTTATGATCAACAGATTAATGAGGAGAATCTCAAAAAGAAGGAAATAAAAAATTAGAGGGCCAGAATAGGTAGCTTCAACTTCTCACAGTGGAGGTCTGATGGTGGAAATCATTCTCAGTTCTACAAAAAAATTTCAACTCCAGCTCTATGTTCAACCAGTGTGTCAGTACCTAAGTTTAGGCAGGACAATAGAGATAGGGTGTCAGGCTCTAAGTCTCAGGATAGTGTAAATAGTGGTCGCACCAATCCACTTTGCATGAAGTATGGTAAGAATAATCAAGGTGAGTGCAAATTAGGTAGTGATGTGTATTTTAGATATGGAAAGCCATACCACAGGATCAGGACTGTCTAGTGGTTTCCCAAAGGGGAAAAGATCTATGCTAACAGGGTCAGTCCAACTTTTCATCAATTCCAATGGGTCGCCCGACTCAGCTGAGCGCCACCTCCAGTGCCACCAGTGGACATCATCAGAATCGACCTTATCCTCTTCAGACTCTGCATGATCAAGATAGTTCTCCCGATATGGTTACAAGTATGTTACAAGTCTTCCATCTTTATGGTTATGCATTGTGAGCCCCAGGAGCTTTACTTTTCTTTATGACTCCAATCCATAGACTTCAGTGTCATTACTAACATAATAGCAGAGCATTTCTCAATGTATACCCTAGTGGGAAGTTCTATTATATCTAGACGGGTATACAGAAATTGCCTGGTCACAATGTTCTAGAAAGTTAGAGTTAGAGATGATTGATTTTAATGTAATTCTCAACATGGATTGGCTCCACTTATGCTATGCCTCAGTTGATTATGGAAATAAAATTGTTCAGTTTTAGTTTCCTAATAATCCCGTTATTGAATGGAGGGGTAGTACTTTAGTGCCTAAGGGTCAATTTATTTCCTATATTAAGGCAAGAAAGATGATATCCAAGGGATATATTTACCAACTCCTCTGAGTTAAGGACTCAAATTCTGAATCTCTAAGTCTTGAGTTAGTTCTGATGGTGAATGAGTTTTCAAAACTATTCCCAGAAGATCTTCTCAGAGTTCCTCCCGAAAGGGAAATTTACTTCGGAATAGATCTCCTTCCAGATACCCAGCCTATCTCTATTCCACCTTACAAAATGGCTTCAGTTGAGCTTAAAAAATTAAAGGAATGGTTGAAAGATCTCTTAGATAAGGGTTTCATCAGGCCTAGTATTTCTCCATTGGGTGCCCCAGTTCTCTTCGTACGCAAGAAAGTTGGTTCCCTCAGAATGTACATCGACTACCATTAGTTAAACAAAGTCACAATCAAGAATAAGTATCATCTCCCAAGGATTGATGACGTATTTGACCAACTTTAGGGTGCAAGCTATTTCTCTAAGATAGACCTCAGATTCTCCTATTATCATCTTAGAATCAGAGAATGTGATATCTCAAAGACAGCCTTCAAAACTCGGTATGGTCACTTCGAATTCATAGTTATGTCTTTTTGACTAACAAATGCTCTTGTAACTTTTATGGACTTAATGAACAGTATGCTCAAGCAATACTTGGACATGTTTGTAATAGTCTTCATACATGGCATTCTCATTTATTCTCATAGTAAAGGTGATTATGCAGACCATTTGAGGATTGTATTGCAGAACCTTAAGGATCACTAGTTATTTGCTAAGTTCAGTAAGTGTGATTTCTGGTTGAGATCAGTAGCTTTCCTTGTTCACATCATTTCTAGTGATGGTATTCGAGTTGACCCTCAAAATTAAAAAGTACTGAGAAACTGGCCTAGACCCATCTCTCTGTCAGACATCGGGAGATTTTGGGGTTTAGATGGCTATTATAGATGGTTTGTTGAAGAGTTTTCTTCTTTTTCTTCTCCAATGTCTCGACTAACCCAGAAGAAAGTCAAATTTAAGTGGTCAGATTCCTACGAGAAGATTTTTTAGGAGTTGAAATTCTACTCACTTCACTTCAGTCTTTACTTTACCAAATGGCACAGATAAGTTTGTAGCTTATTATGATGCTTCTAGAGTCAGCCTTGGTTGTATATTAATGTAGTGAAGTAAGGTCATAGCCTATGCCTCTAGACAGCTTAAACCCCATGAGAAGAATTATCCAACTCATGACCTTGAGTTGGCAGCAGTTATCTTTGCCTTAAAGATTTAGACGCATTAATTTTATGGAGTTCATGTCAATGTGTTTACATACCATATAAGTTTATAATATGTGTTCACGTAGAAAGACCTGAATCTTCGTCAGAGAAGGTGGCTTGAATCATTAAAAAACTATGATATGAGTGTATTGTATCACTCGGATAAGGCTAATGTAGTGGTTGATGCCCTTAGTAGATTATCTATGAGAAGTGTTGTGCATATTGAGGATGATAAGAAGGAGTTAGTCCGTGAGGTTCATCAGCTTGCTAGGTTAGGTGTTCGGTTGGTTGATTCGACTGAAGGTAGTATATGGGTTTAGAATAGTTCGAAATCTTCATTGGTTGCTGAAGTAAAAGAAAAGCAAGACAGGGATCCTATTTTGGTCAAGTTGAAAGAGGCATTCAGGGATCAAAATATTAAGGTTCTCTCCTAGGAGACACTAAGATGTACCGTGATTTGCGGGAAATCTATTGGTGGAGTGGTACGAAGAAAGATATTGCAGAGTTTATGGCTAAGTATTCGAATTATCAGTAGGTTAAGGTTGAGCACCAAAGGCCTAGTGGTACACTTTAGGAGTTCAGAATCCCTACTTGGAAGTGGGAGGTGGTGAATATGGACTTCATTATAGGGTTACCTTGTATGCGTCAGCATGATTCAATATGGGTCATTGTAGATCGAATGACCAATTCAACCAATTTTTTGTCAGTTCAAACTTCGGATCAGCTGAGAATTATGCTATCCTATATCTCAGGGAGTTGGTAAAATTGCATAGGGTTCCATTGACCATAATTTCAGATAGAAGTACTCTGTTTACCTCTCACTTTTGGAAGACTTTTCAGAAGGGTCTTGGTACCCAAGTTCATCTCAATACAACTTTTCATCCTTAGATAGATGACCAGGCAGAGAGAACCATTCAAACTTTAAAAGACATGTTGAGGGCTTATGTTATTGACTTTAAGGGTAGTTGGGATGACCACCTACCTTTGATTGAGTTTGCCTATAAAAACAGCTATCACTCCAGTATTCAGATGGCTCCGTTTGAGGCTCTCTATGGAAGGAGGTGTAGATCTTCTATCTATTGGTCTGAAGTAGGTGAGGCTGATTTAATAGGGCCAAATTTAGTGTTTTTGGTGATGGAGAAAGTTCAGTTAATTTACGAAAGGTTGAAGACATCCCAAAGTCGTCAGAAATCATATGCAGATGTGAGGAGAAGAGATCTTGAGTTTGATGTTGGTGACTTAGTTTATTTAAAAATTTCATCTAGGAAAGGGATGAAGAGCTTTGGCAACAAAGGAAAGCTCAGTCCCTGCTATGTTAGCCCATATAGAATTTTGAGCCATTTTGGGAAGGTAGCTTATGATTTGGAGTTGCCTATAGATTTGGCATCAGTGCATCCGGTGTTCCATGTTTTTTTGCTAAAGAAATCTATTGGTGACTCAGATTCTATTGTTCCTTTAGAGAGTGTGGATGTGAAAGATAGTCTCTCTTCGTCCCAGTTGAGATCCTTGACCGTCAGATTCGTGGGTTAAGGAATAAACAAGTCTCACGACCTGAACCAGGGTCGGGCCATGAAGGGTATCTCAAGTCCACTAGGGATCGGAGATCACCCCCTTGCACCTAGCCAACCACTACAATATCACCCTTGTCGGATGAATTTCAAACATATAACAAGAAAAATTCAAAGAATAAAAGATACTTCTATAATCAATAACCAACCACCAACCAACATCACCCAAATCCACACTAATCCAACAAAGCCACTACCAAATTTGAAAATCGATAGACTGTCAGTACATTCCCCCGACTATAGCAAAAAACAAGTCTAGAAGGTCTGAGACATACGAAACCAAAACATGAAATGTAGACTTCATATGTATGGAAGTTCATCACTTCAATGTCAACTCACGAACTGATCCTTAATTTTAATCACTCTACATGAGGAGTAGAAGTATGGAAAATCCTCCATCACGTGGGGATACAGCGTGCCAAGACGGTTAGAGGGGTAAACGCTAACATGATAATTAGGGATAAGAATAAGATGATGCCACAATCAACAGTTTTAAATCATTCAAAATACAATGCATATAATCAAATGCATATACATATATATATATATATAAACAAGAGTTAACATGCACTTTTAAACTTTAGCCTGGATTGGGTAGCTCAACCGTCATATAATGGTACCCACAGTTTATATGGGCCCCAGCTCTCACCCCTTGGTTGGGCCCAGTACGTGTAGTCGCAAGAACCGAAGAAAGA
Organism: Capsicum annuum; assembly: GCF_002878395.1. Classification (NCBI taxonomy): domain Eukaryota; kingdom Viridiplantae; phylum Streptophyta; class Magnoliopsida; order Solanales; family Solanaceae; genus Capsicum; species Capsicum annuum. The sequence continues at coordinate 140,689,826 of NC_061119.1, forward strand.
TCATATATATATGCACGGGGGTCTCGAACCCTCCAATCATATACTAAGGTGACTTAACCACCCAATCATGAAATGTGATATGGGGGACTTGAACCGTCCAATCATAATAATAACAATAAGGTGGACTCGAACTACCTGGCACAAACAAGGCGACTCAAACCCTCAAGCCATAACGACCCCCGCACCGACTAGTACATTTTCCAGTGTCGGTCACGTAAACCTCCACTTTCACGACTAGCTACATAACCCTCTTTTAAAGCCTAATTAAAACATGTATCACACATTCTCATTCATTAAACCATGTTTCACATTAAGGCATACATTATTGGTATCGCCATACCAACTACACTTGCAAGGTATCAACAATATGCCAAAACAATTATACCACTTGAGGGAATTCACAACCCCCTTGGTTCAATCATGCAATAGCTTATGAAAACATAAATCCATAAGATTCAATTCAACATCATAATGCAATAGTGCAAGAATTGTTCAATTCTCACATTTCACATAACTAAAAACCTACTCCACAATATGGGGTTGGGGTCATAACCACTTCAAAAGTCACAAGTTTGGGTAAAATCACAATTCTCTATTTCATTCACCATACCTATGCACCCGTAAGTTCAAAACCATATTTAAAGCATGAATAATCATAAATAAACCATGGAAAACATTGTTCAACAAGAAGCATTCAAAACCCCCAACCCTTGTTTCAAAACAAACACCAATATCTCATGAACAATAATTTAAAACATATGTTTTTAACAAAATAACAATGAGGGAAGAGTAACATTCCTGAAATACCAAGTTTTACTAAAAGAATCCAACCTTTGAGCCCTTGGATGACCTATTTCTTTAAAACCCTAAGTATGGCTGCTTGAGAGAATTTGAAAGAGAGAAGAATGTAATTGTGTTGAGTTATGGTTGACAATAGGGTTCCAAATAATATTATAAGTCGTGAGTTATAAGTGGGATAGGAGGGAAATATCAAAAATACCCTCATTAGAAATTGGACAAATAACTCGTCAGTCATTACGGGTGACCTTATGACTCATAGGGTTACCCTACGACTTGGGCCTTCCAATCGTAGCCGAACCAGAAATCTGTGAACCCTACGACTGGCACTCTACATCTCGTAATGAGACACTACAACTCGTAAGGTCAATTCATAGTCTTAATAGAGGCACTGCATTGGACACCTTATGAAATACCCTCATTATGACTTGTTAGGAGTTTATACAACTTGATAAGTCTAGTCTTTAACAAGGCAGTGACTTAGGAAAATCCTTCTAGGCACATTATGACTGGATCCTATGACCCTTAAAAGATACATTACAACTCATCAAGTGAGTCGTTTCCTGGATAGAATGCTTAGAACTCATAAATTTTTCAAGGACCAAAACCTGGGGCGTTACATACTCACCCCCCCCCCCCCCCCCCCGCCCTTAGGATCATTCATCCTCAAATGATAGGACTAGGCATTTATTAGCAAGATTTGACTCCAAACACAACCACTCTTACCTTTAAGATAGAAAACAAAGATACTAAGGAATTTACGATTTCTTTTAACAAAGGCAGAAAACAAATAATTAGGGAATACACATACCTCAAGCACGAATCTCAGGAACAGGGAACAAGAATGGATATTTGGATCTTATGTCCTCTCTAGCTTCCCACATAGCTCCCCTCCCCCCAAATAATATATCTAATAACCCTTAAATATGACCACACTCTCCACTAGGCATTCAACTATGAATACAACACTCCACCATTTCAACCTCCTAACTCTCCCGAGAAACATAACTACAAGACCTGAGCATCCGTTGCATCTCTCTCCCATGTTAAGCCCTAACTTTGAGTTAAAGGTGCTAATGTAAGCCATGGGACCCTTACTTTACACTACTCCAACAGTACTGCTCGATCTTATCACAACAATCAAGTAACCTCAGGTCTTAATCAAGGAGTACTAACCACATAACACAATGGTTTATGTATCTATCAATCACAAAATTCAAGCCTGCCTTTCTACCCCCGCTTTACAAATCTCCTACCTAAATCTAGAAACTCCAATCACTATCGCAATGTATTTCACCACATCTCTTCTTCTTAGATATTTCACATAACAAAGTTCCTCTTACTCTCCCATCTTTATCTATAACTTTTGCCTGAGTAGTCACCCCAAAAATTTTTTACAATAAAAAACATCTACTCTCTCATCCAAAATATTACAACACTGCAATAGCCACTACCATCCTGACACAAAGGGTCACTGAGGAACTAGAGTACAAGCATCAAGAATGAGGGGATTACTTCTCAATTACAACTTTTATTTGTCATACTACTCAAGATAATACCCCTAAAATAAGACACGTTACTATAGGCACGAAGTACTTTATCGCAACCACTTAGATTATAAATAGAGGGTCGTTCCGACATAAACATACCATCTTACGAGTCCTTAAGAGTGGGCACTGGTAGAAATGCGACTGCATATATCATAGGTAATATAACATAAAGTTGAGATTCGTATTCAGGGAACAAGGCAAGGATTTCCTGTTGAAACAACATTTTCTTAGAGCCAGGTATAACGTGAGACATGAATGTATGGATCATGAGCATCATGACATAGAGCTTGAACACTTGGAAGCTCAAATTTCAGAAAACCATTATAGCCTTTAGTTCAGGGGCTAGAGTATGGATATATGCGGCATGTAGAATGCGGGCCTTAAGCATAAGCACTATTAGAATGCGTACAGTACTAGTAGAGTGCCCTCTTAACAGAAATAGGAGGGAATTGCTAGAATAGGAGTAAATTCACCCTGACTCTCCCCTGAAACCCACCACTCGGAGAAAATTTAAGATTAGCACTCGATCTCCATCTTACTACACCTATAAGCACAACACTCCCCTCAAAGAGGTATCACCATGGACATGTACTAGGGACACACTTGGCTCTCTTATACTTAAAACTTTATCTATCAAGATGCTACCTGGGGTTCAGTATATTCTTACAAACTCCATGCTCTAATTCATCTAATGACTTAGCCCCTAATCCATCAGTTAAACCTGGACCTTCGGCCTATATATTAACACTTTCCTACTCCAATACTACCTAAGTCATCAACCTCATCTCTTTCACACATCCCATCAAGCCTACCAATTTACTCCCATAAATCTCGCATTGCTATCCTCGAGCTAACATACTCATTTCACCAAATTTGACATCTAAGGTTCAAACTTTGTGTCCATCAACCATCATACACCACTAACAGATCACCCTACGTTAAATATATATATGGTCCACCCCATCAGGAGGTCACCCTAAATTTCTTATTCACTCGTCGATAACCAATACATATTCGAAGGAAACCACCCTTCTTATGCATAAAAGAATGGAAACACCCCACGGAGAAATGCTAGGGCAGACAAACCCTTATCAAGATCTTTCAATTGCTCCTAAAGTTCTTTCAACTCAGCTAGAACTATTCCGTAAGAAGGGATAGAGATAGGACGAGTGTTCGGAAGGAGATCAATCCTAAAGAATCAATTTTTTTCTATTAGGAGGAACACCAAGAAGATCATTAGGGAATACTTCAGAAAATTCACAAACTACAGGGACAGACTGGAAAGAAGGATCTTCAGATCTAAAGTCCTTAGCATGCACTAGATGGTAGAGGCACCCTTTTGGAAAACAATTTTTGGGTTCTAATATACGAAATGAACCTTCCCTTAGGCACTGGGGAACTATCTTCCTATTCAATCACCGGCTTGTTAAGGACATGAAAACTGAGCTTATGGATCCGACAATCCAAAGATGCATAGCACGAATGCAACCCATCTATCCCCAAAATCACATCAAAGTCTACCATGTCCAACACTATTAGATACACCATGGTCTCCCTACCATGGACAAATTTCACACCACCCCTATAGACCCCTCTAGCCACAGTGGAATCACCCATCGAGGTAGACACAAAAAAGGGATCTGGAATACACTTTGGATTAAAACTAAAATAAACAGCCACATTAGGAGTCACATAAGAGAGAGTAGACCTTGAATCAAGAAAGCAGTACACATTACATAAAAAGAGTTGTAACATACCAGCAATGACATTTGGTGATGCCTCAGACTCCGGGCGGGTAGCAAGAGTATAAAGATAATTTTGGCCAGTCCCAGTATCAGAAGTAGAACCCCACGGTGCGAAAACCAAAGAGCCAGCATCCAAAATCTTATTGCCTCCAGTAGCAACACTGGCTGAAGGACAATGTCGTTTCATATGACCGGGTTGACCACACTTAATGTATTGATTCTTTCCCTCATGACAAAATCCATGATGCCACTGACCACAGAACCAGCAAGGAGGATAGGGAAGGACTAACCGAGCTCCACTAGACTGATATTAAGCACCCTATTCCCTAGGACCTATACCCTTTTGGAAATAACAATCACCAGACATCTTTGGGTAAGGGGCTTTAGCCAATGGGTATGAACCAGAATTTCTCTTACTTTCTTTTTTAGTCCACTGTCTCCCATGTCTACCGCTATTATGATGACCCCATCCCTGCTCTGAATATCTGAACTTCTTCTTCTGCCTCTTCCCCATCTTAGTCTAATTTCTTCTCCTACCAATAAGACCAGACTGACGTTACAGAGAGGCTACTAGCTGGGTCGACGGATAAATAGAATGGTGGAACTCAGATTTGGAAACTTCGCCCTGAGGTGTTCGAGGAGGACTAGGGGAAATCGGTGGAACTCCTCTAGGGCAATCATAAGTAGTGACCCTAGACCAGGTTTGTACCCTAGGGAGACGAGTTCCATCCACATTATCCTCAAATAAGACAGAAGAGTTTTCACGAGCATCAAATATTTTAGGAGGCATGATCTGAAAAGTGAACATATGAGAATTAGAGGAGATTCCATGACCTTAGACTCTATAGCCCAAAGTATAGATCACAAGAAAGAGAAACATCCCTAAATGCTTCATAGTCTCTCCCTTAAAGTATGGCGTGCTACATACCCATAAAAGAGACAATACTTGACACGGCTTTGTTGGACACCCAATGACACCAAACCTAGGCTCCGATACAACTATTGTCATGATAAGAACCAAGGTCTGGTCGTGAGGGTATCTCAAGTCCATCGGGGACCGAAAATCACCCCTTTGTACCTAACCAATCACTATAATTCACCCCTGTCGAATGAATTTCGAGCATATAACAAGATAAATTCAGAGAATAAAAGATACTTATATAATCATTAACTAACCACCAACCAAAAAATCTGCAGTAATCCAACAAAGCCACTACCAAATCTGAATATCAATAGAGTGTCGGGACATCTCCCCAACTATAGCCAAAAATAAGTCTAGATGGCCTGAGACATAAGGAACCAAAACATGAAATGTAGACTACCGATGTATGGAAGCTTACCACTTCAATGTCAACTCTTGTACTGATCCCAAATCCGAATCACTCTGCAGGAGTAGAAGTATGGCAAATTCTTGTATCGTGTGGGGACAAGGCTTAACATTCACTTTTAGACTTTAGCCTGGAGTGTGTAGATCAATCGTCATATAATAGTACCCACGGGTTATATGAGACCCAGCTCTCACTCTCTGGTCAAGCCCTAATGCGTGTAGCAAGACGAATCAGAGAAAGGTCATATATATATGCACGGGGAACAATCATATACTAAGGTAACTTAAGCACCCGATCATGAAATGTGATATCGGGAGCTCGAATCCTCCAATCATAATAATAACAATAAGGTGGACTTGAACCACCTAGTCACAAGCAAGGGGACTCGAACCCTTAAGTCATAATGACCACTGCACCGGCTAGTGCGATTTCCAGTATCGATCACTCGGACCTCCACTTTCACGACTCAGCTACACAACCCTCTTTTAAAGCCCAATTAAAACATTCATCACACATTCCTATTCATTGAACTATATTTCACATTAAGGCATACATTGTTGGTATCTTCGTACCAACTACACTTGAAAGGTATCAACAACATGCCAAAATAATTACACCACTTGGGGGAATTCACAACTTGGTTCAATCATGCAATAGCTTGTGAAAACACAAATCCATAAGGTTCAATTCGACATCATAATGCAATAGTGCAAGAATAGTTCAATTCCCACATTTTTCATAACTAAAAATCAACTTCACAATTTGGGTTGAGGTCATAACTACTTAAAAAGTCACAAGTTTGGGGAAAATCACAATTTCCTAGTTCATTCACCATACCCATGCATCCACAAGTTCAAAACCATATTTAAAGCATGAATAATCATAAATAAACCATGAAAAAACATTATTCTATAACAAGCATTCAAAACCCCCAATCCTTGTTTCAAAACCAACGTCAATATCTCATGAACAATACTTTAAAACGCATGCATTTAACAAATTAAAAATTGGGGAAGAGTAACATGCCTGAAATATCAAGTTTTACGGAAAGAATCCAACCCTTGAGCCCTTGAATGACCTACTTCTTGAAAACCCTAGGTATGGTTGCTTGAGAGAATTTGAAAGACAAAAGAGTGTAATTATGTTGAGTTATGGTTGAGAATAGGGTTCCAAATAAGATTATAAGTCGTGGGTTATCAGTGGGATGGGAGGAAAATGTCTAAAATACCCTCATTAGAAATTGGACAAATAACCCTTCAATCGCTACGGGTGACCATTCGACTCGTAGGGGCACCCTACGACTTGGTACTTCCAGTCGTAACTAAACCAGAACCCGCTTGTGCTCTTCACTTTGAACCCTACGACTGACACTCTACGTCTCATAATGAGACATAATGACTCGTATGGTCAAGTCATAGTCTCAACAATCTCAATAGAGGCACTACACTGGACACCTTACGAAATACCCTCCTTACGACTCGTTAAGTCTAGTCGTTAACAAGACAATGACCTAGGCAAATCCTTCTGGGCTCATTACGACTGGATCCTATGACCCGTAACGACATATTATTGAAGACCTGAACACTATGTTCTTCAGGCGTCCCTTCAATTTTTGTGACTAAATTTAAAAACATACTAGTACTTCGTTGATTATCAAACCTACTTTAAGAACTCAAAGGAGTTCATTGCTCGAATTCAATGAATTTTCATTATTCATCAAACTATCAACACATACATGTTGACACGGACATACGTACAAATTAACATACAATTATTATATAATAAAAATGAGTCCTTATCAAAATAGTGTTTAACCAAGATTTGGTTTCCTTCATTCGATGAAATTAATAACTGATACTTTTATTTTGCTATATCATATATTTTAGGACTCCTATTTACATTAAAAACCTACAAACATTAATTCTTCATTTATTTATTTTTAACTAGTGAAAAAAGTATTAGTTGTCATTAATTCCGATGACTTCTAATAAGGAAAAATTTTATCATAAATATATATAATTAATTTTCAACTTTTAAATATTATGAAAAAATAGTGAAAAGACAATTTGTCTAAAGCAAAGAAATTTAGTTAAGGGCAAAAAGTACAATCAATATTTTTAAAGTCCTTCACACTTTTAATATAGGAAAAATTATACAAAACCACAAATTTAAGAGACCTTATTATCTAAAATCCCTTACCTTTTAAATAATTACTTAAAACCCCGAATTTAATATATTACTCTTGAACAAAAACCCCATCCTACTTTTACTCCACAATTAACGCATGTAATTCTTTTTCAATAATTTCATCCCCCAAAATCTCTCCCAAATTATCATCAATTAAGACATCTTTCATCTCCATTACTGCACCGTCTTCACCAATTTCATTATCCTTTTTGATATTTTTATCAACTTTTCCTTTATCAATTTAAAAAAAAAAAAATCAACTTTAAAGTTAATATAAGGAAAAGAGGAAAAATTAAGCAATCAGTTATTAGAGACGAGAACGATCAAAGTAACGGTAGTGGTGAGGACGAACAACGGAGGGGTTAGGGTAGCCAAGGTGGTGATGATGGTGCGGACAAATGACGAAGGGGGTTATGGTGGTGGATTATATGTATCAATCAGAAGTATTAAGAGATACATATGTATCGGTCATATGTATCAAGACATACATATGTATCAATAATATGTATCAAATAAATGTATTTAATACATATATAGATATATATCAAAAACTTGCGTATCCTTTTCATAATTTTAAAGATGATGCATATATTTTTTAGTCATTTAATGGTTTCACCACCCTCATTCAGTTTGGATATTTTTCAATTAGTACATATGATATTTTATTTACTTTCATGATACATTTTATACGTGCACCACTGATACATTTTATCCTGTGAGAAACAATATGTGTAACACTGATATAATAGTATAAAATATATTTATTGGTGTTGTTAATCAATTATCAAAAATATACACATTACCAATATAATACATTTGTTGTTGAAATACTGGTGATACATATAACAGATACCTTGTGATAGTCATTCATATTTTTATTTAAAAATATTTGATACATTTAACATATATTTGACATATCTAAACTATTTATTTTTATGTAAGATTAATTTTTTAATGGGTATTGAGTAATTTTATCAGATGTATCATTATGATACATCTAGAACCAGATGTTCCAGATGCATTTATACCACAATTTGTGCCTAATTGAACTTTCTGTAATAATTGAAAATTAATTACTTACTTATTTAACTAACCACTCAATTACAAATGTATCACAATAGGCTAAAGATGTATCACAAATATCAAAATCCGAGATATCATGTAATTAAACAAAATTATGAAAAAAAAGTGTTAAAACCCACTATAAATCCGAAATTTATGTAAGTTACCCTTTAATATATTATAGATATAAATATAGATACAAATAAAAGTTGAGACAAATAAATTATAAAATGAAAAATAAATAACGTTTGAGGAAAAAAGAGAAGGAAAAATCAAAAAATAAAAATTGAGACAAATGGATTAAAACAAGAAACAATAAATAAAAACTAAGGGAAAATAATAAAAAAGAAAAAAATAAAAATAAAAGTTGGTGAGCATAGAAAGTGAAACATTTGAGGCGTAGAGAAGCGATGTACTTGTTCAATACAAAAAAAAGACTAGTCTTTAAAACTTTTCTTATAGGAGATAAAAAAACAAAGTAGTGAGCGTCATCCATGTAATTTCCTGGATCATTGGCCAGACGAACAACATATATGGGTAATAGCCGCCCACCGACAGTGGAGGCTCTTTAATGCTCTACCAAAATCATAGAGGCTCTTATATCATGTGAGAAATATAGTAAAATAATATTACTAAATTGTGTTTCTATAGTATTACACTAAGACCCTATTTATAATCACTACATTCCAATCCTATTCCAAGTATATGTTATTTTTATTCCTACTCATATTTTAACAAATACAATAAAAAGATTAAAGGCTAATGGATCGAGAAGAGACCACCTCGGGTTCAGCCTAGAAGAAATGGAGGCAAGCATAAATTTGCGAAGCGGGCAGAGTGTTAGTTGTCTGGTGATCGGATTTAAACATAGGCAGGAATATTGATTGTGGAACGGTCTTCTCGACATGTTTTCTACTTCATGCCAAAAGGTCATTTTTCTTAGAGATAATATTTGGTTGTACAGGAAAAAAGGGAATGGATTTCCTTCGAATGGCTTCCAAGTTGAGAATTTCCATCCTTGTTTCAGCATATACCAAACAGAGGTTTTATCTTTGATGCTGATTGACACATTTCACTCTCCCTACTATTTGACCATCCATCAGAAGACACCAGGCTCTGCACGGGAGAAACACAAATCATTTTAATGATACAATTTCATGAAAAGAACCCTCCAATTCAAAGTTGTGCAAGAAGTATCCAATGTGATACAAGATGGTGCAAAACACACCAGGGGCAGACACATTTTATTGTTTTTTACACACCTGACTTGGCCGCAACCTCCACCAAGCTAGGAAAGAGGAAAGGGCTCAACAGAACATCAAATTGGTAAATTTAGCAATAATGCGTGAGAGGAAGGGTAATGTACCTTGAGCCAATAGTGATGGAAACTTAGCTCTGCTATCATACTGTGCCTTCCACAATTTCCAAGCAACCCTTACTTCTTCTAATTGGTATTCTGGAATGCTTGTGTTTGCGTCCAGTATTTCAACCCAGTCACTCCAAGGGGATTTCGAAGGGTCTAAAAATTTAGAAAGCTGAGGTAACATCGTAGAGTAATAGAAGTCATCAACTGCCTTGATAATATCATCTGATTCCAACAATGTCAACATTTCAGGTCTTATTATGTTGCCAGGATGGTTTCTCAAAGCAAAATTGTTCCCCTTCAAAATCAAAACTTCTGATGGGGCTAGGGGTAAGACAATCCTTGAAAACTTGCATAATGACATTCTCAAAATATCAGGGGGTAGAAGATTGCGTTTTATTGCGACTGCTGTCCCTATCATTTTGCGTATCTGAAAAAGAGCAACAATTTGGGCTTAGATGTATTGTATCAACATATCTTATCAAGAAAACACAGATGACAGCAAATCACATGTAACTGAATAAAGACAAGGAACAGCTGCAAGTAACGAAACACAAAAAAGTAAACAGTTCATTCTGCTTGGTCATTAAGCTGCCATTGAAAAATCACCGGCCATCTTTTTGGCCAATGCATGGACTCAAGGACGAGTATCCCATATAGTTATGCATACAACATGCGTACGTTCAAGTTCTAACAGATTCTGGTGTATCAAATAAAAAAAGATACTGCTGTATTTAGCAGGAACATAAGGATTCACATTTATGTCCACCCAAATTGACATGAGTAAATCAGGCAAATGAGAATCTTGGTAATGCAACTATAATACACTTCTTCCTGTGGACAGACCTCTTTGTTTATCAACTGCACCCTTGCGCAATGGACAAGTATCTAGGCATTATTAATATTTAGCAAGAAGAATAATGTTTCCTTTTAATACGTTAGAAAGAATCAACAGGGAAAAATGATGATCAAAGAGAATTACTTGATGTAACATGAATGACTCTCCACAGATGGAAACTTCAACATAATTCATGCCGAACAACTTCTCCAACTTTCTACAATGACAGTGAAAAATTCTTCGGAAATGGGCAGAGCTAAGTTTATCTTTTGCATCAGGTTCATTGAGCCATCTTGCTTGAATTGGTAAAACAGAATTGAGATCCTTTGTATGACTGGCTTTCTCATTACAGTTGCCTGCTGAATTTTGATTTTCAGCCTCAGCAATTGTCACAACCCCCTTCTCTTTGCAGATTTCTTCTCCATCACTTTCCTCACACCCAGATATTTCTTTTTCCCTAAAGGGCCTCCCTTTTCTTAAGAGACTGTCCTTTTTTAATGAGTTTCTGGCAGGAGATGATTTCCTATACTTGGACCGTATTGTGTAATTGTGGAAAGGATGTTCTCCCTGCAACAAAGGCCACGAACATCAAGTGAAGATAGCAGAATAATTGTGTTTTATCAACGGAAAACGATTAGATATTATAAAAACGAAAACACTCATCTACTGAATTGACGAGTCGTGAACTCTTTCCCCCTCTTAGAAATAATGTGGAGAATGATTCATTATGGTCCGACTTAGGAACTCTCGAAGGTTTTAAAGTTTTGTAAGGTATGCCATATGAGCATGACACAACCCACTTCTCAAAAGGAGGAATATGAAAGGAAAATTTCAAAACCATGAAGCACAGCCATTTAAAGAAGAGAAGCAATCTCATATACTTGAAAATACCTCGAAAGTTTTCAGTATGTGATCAAAATTGGCTAAATGGTAATCGATTTCAGAAGAAGTTGAATCATTCTTTATCCCGATGATTTCAGCAGGAATGAGATAAGAATACTTGCGTGCATTACATTCTCTTCTGGCATCAAACCTCCTGAAGCTCGTAAGAAATGAAGGAACTATAAGGAACATAAAACAATAACTGCTATATCATTTTCAAACTGAATAAAGACGTATCAAAGACAACAGACAGACTGGCAAATGGCTCAAATCGACTAATATCTTGCAACAATGGAACCTCTCCCTGACTAATAATTAACTGAAGCAAAAAAGAAACAATAACTGCTATATCATTTTCAAACTGAATAAAGACAGGTCAAAGACAGAAGACAAGACACTGGCAATGGCTCAAATCGACCAATATCATGAAACAATGTAATGAAGGAAGCTCAATCCCACCTACTAATAACTTAACTGACTCAAAAGGAAGACAAAGATGAGCAACTCCTTTCCATACCAGCATCAAGGGCCCAGATTTACTGTAACGATCCGTCCGGTTATTTTGAGTATTAGAACCCTTTTCCCCTAAATGACCCTTCCTGCCCGTTAAAAATGTGAATTATGACTTGTAAGGAAGAATGACAAGGATACTGTTGATATGTCTCAGAAATAAATTTGGAGTAGATAATTTTAGTAGGTTTAAATTATTAGGGTCCTATGTAACTTAGGAATGAGTTATCCCTTTGTTATTTGAATAGGAATTAGTTATCCCAATTTAAATTGTAGTTAGAAATTTAGCTATAAATATATGTTTTGAGTTATTAATGAAATAATTCCCTTTGACAATACAATTGAAGTATCTTTTTCTCTCCAACTCTTTCTCTGTTATTTCTTTAATTTCAAAGCTGAAAAGCAACAATTGGTATCAAGAGCTATTTGATTCTAAGGGCTTGTGAGTTAGAGAAGACCCAAAAAAAACCTGCGTAAAAGTCAATATTGTTATGGCTTCCAACAATTTCTCAATTCCTTCACCCCCAATTTTTTCTAGTGAAAATTATCCAATTTGGGCTATCAAGATGAGAACCTATTTGCGAGCATATGATCTGGGAAGTTGCAGAGATTGGAGGACAGGCAAATCCTTTGCCAAATAATCTAACTATGGCGCAAATTAAGAATCACAAAGAAGAGGTTTCAAAAAACTTTAAAGCTCTCTCTTGCATACAATCAGCACTTTCGGAAGTAATTTTCACAAGAGTTATGGCGAGTGAGACTGCAAAGGAGGCTTGGGACAAGTTGAATGAAGAATTTCACGAAAGTGACAAGATCAGGCAAATAAAAGTGATAAATCTGAGAAGAGAGTTTGAAATTCTCCGAATGAAGGATTCAGAAACTATTGAAGAATTCTCCAACAAGTTGATGAAGATAGTAAACCAGATCAGACTTATGGCAGAAGAGCTTACAGATTCAAGACTCGTGGAAAAGGTTCTTGTGAGTTTGCCGGAAAGATTTGAAGTAAAGATCTCCTCACTCGAAGATTCAAAAGATCTCACAAAACTGTCACCTTCAAAACTTGTACATGCTCTTCAAGCTCAAAAGCAAAGAAGATCCTTAGGCTAGAAGAAGCTACTGAAACTGCTCTTCAAGACAAGTTCAAAGGAAAGATGCAGATGCAAAAGGAAGGTAAAATACCAGAAACTTCTACTAATTGTAGGAGAAAAAATCAAGGCGATTCTTGCAATGGAGTCAAGAAGAAAGAAAGCTTTCCTCCATACAAGTATTGCAGAAAAATCAATCATAAAGAGGATGATTGTTGGTTTAAGGGGAAGAAACCACCTCTCCAGTGTCGATATTGCAATAAGCTTGGTCATATTGAAAGGTTTTGCAGAGTGAAAAAGGAGAACAACCAACAAACTCAAAAAACCAACGTTTCGGAAGTTGAAGAACAGGAGTAGTTTGTGTTTATGGCGATGGCAGCAACAAGATTGGATGATGAAAACACATGGTTTCTAGACAGTGGTTGCACTCAACACATAACCAGCAAATAAGAAAATTTTACGAAAGTTGGAATCTGCCAAAGGTAGTGTCAAGTAGGTCGATAAAACCAAGTTGGAGATTGTTGGTAAAGGAACTGTGGCAATTGAAGCTCCCAAAGGTACTAAATTTATTCAAGATGTTTTGTTGGTACCTACTCTTGACCAAAATCTATTGAGTGTTGGTCCAATGCTAGAACAAGATTATATGTTACTGTTCAAAGACAAAAAAATGTATTGTTTCCGAATCTAGCGGTCAAGAAGTGATTACGGTTGAAATGATAAAAAAAAGTTCTCCTTTGAATTGGAACTCAAATTCTAAGCAAGTTTGTCGAAGTAGTAGATGTGAGCAGGATTCAAAATTATGGCACAAAAAACTTGGCCATTATAACTTGAAATCTAGTCAATACGCTCAAAAGCATGATTTAGTAAAGGACTTGTCTGAAATTGAGTTATGTTCAGATGTGTGTGAAAGTTGTCAACTAGGAAAGCAACACAAATTGCCTTTTCCAAAGTCAGCAACATGAAGAGCAAGTGAGAAGTTACAACTTGTTCATTCTGATATTTGTGGACCGATGAAAACTCCTTCAATCAATGGCAGCAAGTATTTTATTCTTTTTATAGACGATTTTACTCGAATGGCCTGGGTATATTTTCTTAAGCAAAAGCTTGAAGTGTTTGCTATTTTTAAGAAGTTTAAAGCTTTTTGTGAAACTCAAAGTGGATGCTTGTTGAAAACTCTTCGAACAAATAATAGGAAAGACTATACTTCAAGTAAATTTCATTTGTTTTGTGATGATATGGGAATTGAGCATCAACTTACAGTCGCTTACTCACCCCAGCAAAATGGAGTTTCTGAAAAAAAAAAATCGGTTTGTTCTTGGGATGGCTAGGTGCATGATTTTTGAGAAAAAGTTGCCCAAGTCTTTTTGGGCGGAGGCGGTAAACATATCAATTTATCTGCAAAATAGGCTGCCAACAAAGGTTGTGGATGGAATGACACCAGTTGAAGCTTGGAATGGCATAAAACCATCAATTAGGCATCTAAAGGTGTTTGGTTCTTTTTGTTATACTCATGTACCAGCTGTCAAACGAAGTAAGCTTGAAGAAAAAGCTGAAAAAGGAAATTTTGGCTGGTTATAGCTCTGCCTCGAAGGGCTATAGAATCTACAATATTGAATCTGGGAAAGTTTTTATAAGTCGAGATGTGAAAGTGGATGAAGATGCTTATTGGGATTGGAATATCTCTCAAGTTAGAAAGATGATTGTTAAACCTACTTTTCAAGGTTCAAGTGAAGACTTAGAAACAGAGAAAAATGAACATTTGTTGTTAAAGGCACCAGACCATTGGCTGAAATTTATGAAAGATGTAATCTTGTTGTACTGGAACCTTCAAACTTTCAAACTGCCTGCAAGGTTGAAGAATGGAAGCAACTAATGGAGAAGGATTTAAACTATTATTTGGAGACAAATATTGTCGAATCTTTGATTCCACTAATCATTAAATTTTACAAGTTGATATGAAAGGCAAAAGCTTAGTATTTAATCCAACAGGAGATGCACATAAGCCATGCATGAACAAAGATGAATTGGCAGATTTATTCAAGAGATCAAATTCAGCCAAAGCCAAGACAATTTCTGATCCAAGGAGGAGTGTTGAAGATATGTTTCAGAAATAAAGTAGGAGTAGATAATTTTAGTAGTTTTAAATTATTAGAGTCTATATGACTTAGGAATTAGTTATCCCTTTGTTATTTGAATAGGAATTAGTTATCCCAATTTAAATTGAACTGTAGTTAGAAATTTAACTATAAATATATGTTTTGAGTTATTAATAAAATAATTTCCTTTGACAATACAATTGAAGTATCTTTTTCTCTCTAACTCTCTCTATTATTTCTTTAATTTCAAAGCTAAAAAACACCAGATACCAAGGGACGCGGATGCATTTTGGATGAGAAAACTAAAAACTAGAAATATGGGAGAAAAGAAAAGGGTTTTGAAGAATGCATTCTTAAATGGATTTTTGAACCTTGATTGGCCCCTTCAACAACTAGACGAGAAGAATGTATTCTTGAATGGAAAACTCGAAGAAGAAGTCCACATGGATCCTCCTCTGGGTATGGGAGAGAGGTATGGAACTAGAGTGTGCAAGCAAAAGAAATCTCTCCATGGGCTCAAACAATCTCCACGAGCTTGGTTTGAGAGGTTTTCTCAGTTGGTTAAAAAACAATGGTACACTTAAGAGCAAGCAGATCATACCATTAAGATTCGATATTCTTTTATTTGACAAATATGTTCGTTCGATATTCTCTTCAAGTAAAGACAACTATCCTAATAATGTATGTCGATGATATAATACTATCATACTTACAGGAGATAACTTGCCCAAAATGAAGGATAAAAAAACAATTGGCCTGAGAGTTCGAGATCAAAGATTTGGGCCAGTTTAAATATTTTCTGGACAAGGAAGTAGCGAGATCAAAACAAGGCATTATGGTGTCACAAAGGAAGTATGTACCAGTACAAGATATTCTAAAGACACTGGGTATGCAAATGAACTATGCTACCCTATAAAATTTGATATTCAAAACTATACGGCACAGTTAAAATTTCCATCCGAGGTAAGTAAGTTGTCGTCCAGCTGAAACACCTATTTATCCCAATATAATATTCGAAAACAAAGGAGGAAATTCAGTCGTCCAAAGTCAATATTAGAGACTAATGGGGAAGTTGATCTGCTTGTAACATACTCGACCAAATATAGATTTATTCTAAACTTAGCCAGTCAATTTATGCACTCGACAAAGGAAAAGCACCAAGAACTGGTCTACAAGATTGTAAGATCAGAAAAGTTCACCAAGAAAAGGATTGTTTTTAAAAATAAGTCAACATAAGGGCGTTGAAAGTTATAGAGATGCAAATTGGGCAGGTTCTACTACTGACAGGAGGTCTACCTCTAGATATTGTCATTTATTTGGGAAATCTCGTGAACTGGTGTAACACCCCGAAAATCCAAGCTAAGATTAAAATCATGCTTCAAGTACATGGAGAATCAAACACCTTGTTTTGGTAGTATGAGAAATGATCTAGACATGTATTAAGGTCACAAGAAACTTCTAGCTTATAGCCAAGTGGAAACATTCCTTACCATTGATTTCTTGTGAAGGATCTTGCAAATAGATTCTGAAGTATTTTTGAGATCAAGAACCAAATGAAAGGTCTTTGAGTCTTCTTTCCAGCACATCCAGTTTCACCTTAATCCGATATAGGCGTAATTAGTTATGGCTATTTTAGTAGAGCACTGTCCAACAGTAAGAACCTACGAGTGTAGGTACGATCTTAGTGAGATTATAAGACCGTACAATGATCTCGTCATATCAAAACATTCCCTAACATCTAAAGGTTGATAAGTATACCTTCCAACCACGAGAGGGAACCACGATTTTGGTTTGAAACATGATCTTAGGCATGATCATGATTTCTAAAGTGATTCGGCTTGGACTTCCAACCTACGAACCAAGGCACAATCCTGGGTGGGTCCCAAGATCGTACCAAGCTAGACTGGTGGAGTCCAGAAAGCCTAAATTAAGCCTCCAAACCACAACCACCACCCACAATCGTAGGTGGGTCCCACGATCGTGGGATGGTCTATACAACTCAATTCTACAGATTTTCAATTGCGTTTTATGAGGGGCTTTGTAGTCTTTTTTCACTCTTTTAACATCAAAACTACGTCGTTTAAGCCATCCCAAAGCTGAGTATTAAGATTAATAATACCTTAGCCCTTATAACTAAAAAAACACTAGACACTTAACATCAGAGAGAAAGAAATAGGTGATTTCCTCCCATCAAGGCAAACTATAGTTCTCAAATTTCAAAGATTTCTTCAAGGCTCTGATCTCCAGGTGTATGGGATTTCATTAATGGATATTGAGTCTCAAAGTTAATTTCTCAGTTCAATTCCTTTCTCAGAGATTAGCGTTCATGATTGTTGTAAATTTCTTGATATTCTAGTTCTTTGATCTCATTGAGTTATAAAACCATGTTTTAACATGAATTTCAGTACCATTACATGTTCAAATTTATAAACCCTAACTATAAGGTTAAATCCATGATTGTTGAACATGAGTTATTAAATTCCTTAATTACTCGGTTTATGAAATTTTCATAAAAATTGCAATCTTCAGAGATGGTATGAACAACCGATGACCTAGAATTTTAATGCATAAACTTATGAGTATTATTATCCTCCAGTTTACATGTTTTGAATGCTCACAGATAGTGCATTTATTTTCAGTCTTCAGAATATTACCACTATTGTCAGTTGGGAGTACTTAGCACCGAGCGGACACAGGGATGAAAGCTCACCCGTCAATTAGACTGAGACCTTTAGTAGAAGTCCCTAAGTCCTAGAACCATGACGTCACTGTAGGTTCTAAGGGGTCACCCATCAGACTAGGCTTGATACCTTAGTCCGTATGGACATTAGTTCCGTGGATTCACATCAGTCAGTGTTCGAACCCTTGACAAGGTACTGAACACCCTTCCAGTTGGGGTTACAAAGTTAGACCCCGATTAGCTCAGATTGGGGTATATTGGTTAACGGTAGCTCCCACAGTCCACAATTCATCGATCTGATTCAAATAGTTGCATGACCTCGTACTCAGTTATTCAGTGTATCATACAACACATGTCCATTACTTGGTCTTGCATCAATTTATCATGTTACATGCATCATGTTCGGTCTATAATAATTATTTTCTATCTCACTCAATACATTCAAAGTACTAATCGCATACTTTCTTTTGCGTTATATTATCTCATAATATAGGTTCTAACATTTAACATCCTAATCGCGCATAGTATGATCTACTACTACATCAGCAACAGTACTTTGGGGAGTCCTCATCATTCGAGGACTAGTATCAGTATTTCATTTTATTTCATTTCAGTTACAGACAGTAAAGATTAGCTGTGGGCTTGTCCCAGCAACTCGTCTTAGTAGAGGCTTTTAGACAGACAGTAGAGCTTCAGCTTTATGTTATGTCTTGTGATTTCTGTTTTGTTTTAACATTGACATTGGGTTTTGATTTTCATATACCATTCATACTTTAGCTTCAGCACCGTGTTATTCAGTTTTATACAATATTCTTAGTGTCATGCCAGGCCATAGATTAGCTTGGGATCACTTATGACTCTAGGCACCGTGTTATGACTAGGGGTAGTCTTGGGTTGTGACAAACTTGGTATCAAAGCATTAGGTTTAAAGTGTTCTAGGGTATTTGAAAGTCGTGTTAAGTAGAGTGTTCATGGGTATGAAGAGCGCCAAACTTATGAGTGAGAGGCTATGGAAATGTTTTAAGAAAGGTTTCACTTTTTTCATGTGCATATCGTGCGATAGATTGTGAACTCTATTAAAACCTTCAATTTCTCTCAATTTCTCTCAACAGAGGTCAGTCGTGCTCAGTATCATCAAAAATCTTTAGCTCCAACCCCATCTTCTGCTAGTGCCCAAGTTCAGTAAGATAATTGTGATAGAGCAACAGGCTCTAAGTCCTAACGTAGTGTGAATAGTGGTCGTACTAACCCTGTTTGCAAAAAATGTGGTAAGAACCACAAGGGTGAGTGTATGGCTAATAGTGATGTTTGTTTTGGATGTGGCAAGTCACACAGATAGAGGGAATGCCCGGTGGCTTCACAAAGAGGTAGGGATGCTAATCAGCAAAGTCAATCTAACTCTTCAGTAGCTCCAGTAGCTCCAGAAGGCCACCTGACTCAACAGGGTGCCTCATATAGCGCAGCTGGCAGACAACGTCAGAACAGGTTCTATGTCCTTCAGACTCGACAGGATCAGGAAGGTTCTCCTGATGTAGTCACCAGTACGTTACAAGTCTTTAACATTCATGTCTATGCATTGTTAAATCCCGAAGCCACACTTTCCTTTGTGACTCCCTTTATAGTAGTAGACTTCGATGTCAGTCCCGAAATCCTCTCTGAAGCCTTCTCAGTCTCTGCTCCAGTCGGTAATTCAGTCATAGCCAAACTAGTATACAGAAATTGCCAATCATTGTTTTCCAAAAATATCACCTCTTGTAGAGCTAAACATGACAAATTTTGATGTTATTCTTGGCATGAATTGGCTCCACTCTTGCTACGCCTCAGTTGATTGTAGAAACAGAGTAGTCTAGTTTCAATTCCCAAATGAGCCAATTGTAGAGTGGCAGGGTAGTACCTTAGTTCCTATAGGTTGGTTCGAAGCGACAAGGCTCTGCCTCGCCGCACAGCGAAGCGATCGCCTTTTGAAAGTGTGGCGACAATTAATACCAAAAAATTAAAATAATTAATTGCATATATAAATGATCAAAATCTTAATAGCAATATTATATTAGGAAATATTACAAGTCAAAAATTGAAAATAGATAGCAGATAGATACTAAAAGTTGAGAACTTGAATGACTCAACAATCCATAAAACAAGTAATACTTAAACTCTAAAAGTTTTATTCTTCTTCAAGATTTTCATAATCTTTAAGTCCAACATGCATTACAGTATATTGCCCCTCATCTTCTTCCTCCTCGGATTCTTCATCAACTAGGGTCAGATTCTAACTTGAACTTATAGGTTTTCACTTGTCAAGTAACCTTGACCTTGAAGTTAAGCTTGAAGACTTTTTCCTAAGACCATAGACATTATCATCAACTTCGGCTGCCATAGCAACAGTACCCCAATTAAGATCACCTTCCTCATAGACTAGTTCATCTTCTTGATCTTCGGGGCAACCAAGTAACCATTTATTAGCATCATCAATATTATCTAAGAGAATTGGATCAATGGTATCGTGAATATCATAACGACGTGTCAATGTTCTATTGTATATAACGTACACTAGATCATTGAGACGCGATAGCTAAGCCTATTCCTCTTCTTAGAATGAATCTGTACATAATAAAGTAATTACTAATTAGATACTAATAATAATCGCTTCAATATAGAAAGTAGAATATAATAAATCGATCTCACATGTTCAAACACACTCCAGTTTCGCTCACATCTGGATGTGCTACGAGTTAAACTTAATACTTTCATGGCAAACCTCTACAAATTCAGAGTTCCGATACCAAATAGCGGCCACCACTCAACTATAGAAAAAATTGAAGGTTAATAAGTATAAAAAAGTCAATAACTGAAGTAAAGCACTAAAGTTATAATAAAGACAACTAAACCAATTCACTAACCCGGTGACCTTGTGTCTCTGGCTCTAACAGCTTGACCAGAAGCAAACAATCCATCTGCACTCTTGTACTTAGCAAGCTCAACAACTTGTAAATTTTGTAGGGAAAGAACGGGGACCATCGTCTCAACACAAGTATAGTAACTCTCCCACACTTGAGCAATTTTCTCGTCATCCATAGTGGATCTAAAATACAATCCTGGACGCAAAACAGACTATGCTGAATGCAAAGGTCGTTTGAGTTGGTCAGTCCACCTTGCATCAATTATTTCGAGGACATTCTAATAGTATCATTGAACTCCATCAAAACCCCATTGAAAAGTTTTGTTCGCCTTATCCATTGCCTCAAGCATATAGCCTATTGGGGGTCCTTTTTTCCCATCCACCAAGCAAAGCAGTGAGACCAAAGGACCACAAACTTTAAGAGCTTTGACATCATTCCAAGAGTAAGTAGAATAAAGGATGACGGAAACTTCTTTCCCCAAAACTTCCTTTGCAAATTTACTAGAAGTTCATTCATTAGAGATGATCAAGCTTCTTAAATTCTTCCTTTATTTGTACATAGCCTCCAAAGTCAAAAAGGTCATTCCGAATCTTGTCTTAGCTGGCTTTACCAAATTTCTTTCATTGGTGAAGTTTCTCATCAAATTCAACAACGGCCTTTGACTTATGTTAGAAACTACCTTGGTGGCCTTCTTAAAAACGGTAAAAGACACATTATAGTAATTGCTAGCTTAATAAGTATTTAGACTTTAGTATTAACTAAAAAAGAGAAGAGCTTTCAAGTAGTACCTGAAGCATATGGGTTAATCTTGAATATGTCACCAAATATCAAATTGATGCAATGGGCAGCACATGGAGTCTAGTAGATAAATGGGTACATAGCCCTTATAAGCTCCCCCATTTTCACATTCTCACGGACATTATCAGTGACAACTTGAACAATATTTTCTAGTCCAATTCCCTCAATTGACTTCTCAAACAAGTTGTACATTTTAGTGTCAGTGGTAGACTCATTGCTAGCATCAACAGAACCAAGAAAGACTCTACCTATCGGACAATTCACCAAAATATTAATGATTATTTTTCATTGTCTTATACATTTGTCCATAACAATGGAACAACCATACTTTACTTTTGCCACTGAACTTTATGTTTCTCAACAAGTTCATCTACTTTCTTCACTTCTTTCTTTAGCTGAGTAACTCTAACTTCATGCTAGGTAGGTGGCTAAAATTCTCGGGTCATGTTGTCCTACCACTTCTATGAAGTTAGCAAATGATTCATAATTGACACAATTGAACGGGAAACCCGCATCATACATCCATACTGCAAAAGCATTTCCAGCCCGCTCCCTTAAAATCTTTTTTGTGTCATCAATTCCCCATCCTCCTCCTACTCCTGCCTTTTCAAAGCCTATATTGTGTTGTGGCTTCTGTGGAAAAAACCTATTAATAGGACCGTTCATCACATTTCGTACCAAGGGTGATACATACTGAGGGTGATACACTACCACTTGAAGACATTCTTTGAAATTTGGAGGGAGGCATCATCTTTTCGTGTTCATCCATATTATCATCATCAACAATATTATACGATGACACCTATCTTTGATTCTTTGGATTTGTTGCGGCTTTGCTATCGACGAATGTCTTTACTACATCCCTAATATTTGTTGGACAAGTTTAACATATTTTGACATTTTTATTTCCACCTATCAAATGTTGCTTGAACCGAGTAATTCAACTATTGATAATACGTCAACAAAAATTACATATCACTACATCTTTTAATGGTCCTTGCTTACCATAATTTCATTCAATGTCTCTTTGTTTGCTACAAGTAGATTAAGACGACATTGGAATTGTTGTTAATGATCAAGTCATCAAACAATTACGATATTAATTAGTATATTATAAGTTACAAAAAAATACTTTTTTACATATGGAGTATAGACTGTTTACTATTACAATGTTACTCTTTGTGAAAAAAAATAGTGGAAGAAATAAAAGAAGAAAAACAGAGGAAGAAAAAAGTAGAGAAGAAAAAAAATCAAGAAGAAATCAAAAAGACTATTTAGTGACCAATGGAGAAAATAAGAAGTAGAAAAAAATAAGAGAAACGACACTTACCCATCGCTATCGTCGGAGTCACAACCGCCGATCGACAGAATCTCTCAAAGTCACAGTCGCAGACTCACAGTTGCCTTAAGGTTTGGTCGCAGTCGCCACGCAGTGAGTCAGTCAAAGCAAAATGGAAAGAAAGTCCTAAAATTATCTTTTATCCTTAAAACCTTATTTTTAAAAAAAAATAAAATAGAAGGTATCGCCTTTAGCGCCTCGCCATGTCGCCATCCTCACCTTGTCGTCGCCTTTCACGGATTGTATCGCCACGAAAGCAAGTAGCGACACTACCTCACCTCGCCTCGCTATTCGCCATTGGCGAAACGGCGCTCGCCATCGACAACCCTGGGTTCGTCTCTTACCTTAAGGCTAGAAAAAGTATTTCCAAAGGGTGCATCTATTATCTAGTTCGAGTTAAGGATTCAAAGTCCGAAACCTCAACTCTTGAGTTAGTTCCTGTGGAAATAAATTTCCAAAAGTGTTTCGTGAAGATCTACCCAGAGTTCCTCCCAAGCGGGAAACTGACTTCGGAATAGATCTCCTTCCAGATACCCAAGCTATTTCAATTCCACCCTACAGAATGGATTTATGGCTTTAGCCGAGCTTCAAGTGTTGACGGAACAGTTGAAAGACCTCCTAACAAGGGTTTTATCAGGCCCAACGTCTCTCTATAGAATGTTGTAGTTTTTTTCATGCGCAAGACAGCGATTCTCTCAGAATGTGCATTGACTATCGCTAGTTGAACAAGGTCACAATCAAGAATAAGTATCCCATTCCTAGGATTGATGACTTGTTCGACCAACTTCAAGTTGCCAATTACTTCTTAAGATAGACCTCAGATCAGGCTATATCATCAGCTCAGAGTTAGAGAACGTGATATTCTGTTACAAGTATGCAAAATGGAGTATAAATAAAAGAAGAAATCAAGAATTCGAGCTGAGCTGGCATTGATTGGAGTATAAAGAAGAGAAGAAATCAAGAATTCGGGCTAAGCTGGCATTGATTAGTTAAAACTGTTAAAATGGTAGTTGTAGTTAAAAAATCTGTTTTTACTGTAGTTATGTCCCAAAGTTACTTTAAGGCAGTTACAACTATCCAATTAAGAGTTTTAGCTATATAAACCATTATACTGATTGTGATATCCATTGAATAACAACATATCTCTTTTCTCTCTCTCAAATTCTTCCTATTCTTAGTCAAATCTCGAATTTCCCTGATTAGCACTCCAGTTTTCCAAAGATAATTCCTAGAATTGGTTCACAATTGGCATTCGATTATCAATTGTGCATCAATTGGTATCAGAGCCACTCGATTTTCGACCATAAATGGTTAACAGAAGCAAATCTACTAAAGTCATGAAGGATAAGATGTCCCAAATGCAAGATCAACTTCAGAAATTGATGGAAGGAATGACTAGCAACATGGACTGGAACACCCAAGCTGATAAAGAATTGGGTGAATTGGGTGAAAACTTAGCAAGATTGGATGATGTTAATAGGGACAAGGAAGGAGGTCGAGCAGAATCCTCAACTGCTCGAGCTTGTTCTATGGACTTGCCCAATGATCTCAGACCCAAGGAGAATATGAATCATGATACATTTTTCACTCGATTCTCTAGGCTAAATTTCCCCAAAATTTCTGGTTCAGAATTACGCAATTGGTTATACAAGGTAGAGCAGTATTTTTTCTCTGGATGATATTCCATTTGACCAAAGGGTCAGGATAGCCTTTGTTCACATGGAAGGGGAGGCTATAGCCTGGCATAGGTCGTACATGATGTCTAGAAACTCAGGTGCGGAATTGAGTTGGTCTGAGTATGTTTTAGCTTTATATGGAAGATTTGGGGATGCTATGGAAGCACTCAAAAAGTTGACTCAAACAGGTAGTGTCAAGGAGTACCAGGCTGCATTTGATAGACTATTGAGTTTTGTCAATCTGTCAATTGAGAATAAAATTAGTTATTATCTGGGTGGATTGACACCAGACTTGAATAAGTCTGTGAGATTGCAGTCTCCAAGAACATTGATGCAAGCCTATAAATTGACAAGATTGCAAATGAGGTATTTCAAGCTCAAGCAGTTCTTGGGGTTTGAAAAATAATGGGAGAATGCAAGGCCCTATATTACCTACACCTGCATATTCTATAACACTTATGTTCCAAAGATCAGCAGGATCAAGCATTGTTTTTAACAAAGGAGGGGAAGGCTACACTAACAAGAATTTCAAAATTAATGGCAATAGCACTGGAAGGAGATTTACATCTGTAAAAATGAACGAAAAAAGTGCCAAGGGCTTATGTTTTTTCTGTGATGAGAAATATGAATTGGGACATAAGTGTGCCTCTACGAAGCAACTTTACTTGATTGATGTGGTGGATGAGGATGCAGAGGATGAATTAGAAGGTAATGATGTTGACCATAATGAGATTAACTTGTACCAAGAGGAGTTGATGACTTTCATTACAAGCCTTTACTGCATAAATGGTTATCAAACTATCAGGGTGACTGGGTACCATGAAAAGCAATCTTTGCAAGTTTTAATTGACACAGGTAGCACCCACAACTTTATTGATCAAGAAGTTGCCAGAAGTTGGGATGTCAGGCTAATAGTATAATAGAGCAAGCTGTCATTGTGGTTGTCGGGAGGAAGGTAACAATAACAATTTGCAAGAATCTGCAATGGCTTTTACAAGGAACTACTTTTTCCTCAGAGTTTTTACTACTTCCTCTTGGAAATGTAGACATTTTGTTAGTAGTACAGTGGTTAAACACCTTAGGAAGGATTTAGTTTCATTTCCAAAACAGAATCATTGAGTTCAAGCATCAGGGGAAGAGGCATGTCATGAGATGAGCAACTAATAATGAAAACTACCAGCAGTAAGGCCATAATCAAGCATTATAAGAATGATGCTCAATTTTACATGTCCCTTATTCCTGCTGACTATAAAGGTGGTTCACTGCTATCACATTCAGGCTGACCAAAGTGATGCAATGCCCTCCGTATTTCAGGCTCCTTCAACATTGCCATCACATAAGGGTCCCTTGGATCATAGAATACCATTGATGGAATTGTCTAATCCTATTAGTAAGAGGCCATATAGGTATCCTGATGCTAAGAACGATACTATAGAGAAGTTGGTGTAGGAAATGTTGGATCAAGGTGTGATACAACATAGTAGTAGCCCATATGCATCACCAGCAGTTTTGGTTGGAAAAAAGGATGAAAGTTGGAGGTTATGTGTAGATTATGGAGAGCTTAATCAGCTAACTATTAAGGATAAGTTTCCCATCCCTATTATGGAAGATTTGTTGGATGAATTAGGGGGTGCACAGGTGTTTTCAAAGATAGATTTCATGGTTGGATATCAATAGTTGAGAATGTTTGAAGGAGATATTCACAAGACAATATTTAAAACTCATAAGGGTCACTATGAAGTTCTTAGTTATGCCTTTTGGCTTAACTAATGCTCCCTCATCCTTTCAAAGTCTTAAGAATTATGTGTTCAAGCCATTATTGACGAAATCAATCCTGGTCTTTTTTGATGATATCTTGATCTATAGCAAGAATTGGACTGACCATGTTGCTCATGTACAAGTTGTCTTTGAGTTGATGCATCAACTTCAATTATATGCTAAAATGTCTAAATGTACTTTTGGTGTGTTGAAGGTAGAATACCTTGATCATTTCATAAGTGCAGATGGGGTTGCTACTTATCCTAAGAAGATTACAACAGTCCAACATTGGCCTTACTTGATTATACTCAGACCTTCTTGGTGGAAACTGATGCTAGTAGGACAGGGATTGGTGTTGTACTTATGCAAGAAGGCCACCCCATTGCTTTTATCAGTAAGTCCTTATTAGGAAGATCTTTTGTAGTCTTTGATCAAAAAGCCTTGAAATATCTCTTAGAGTAGCATATCCATATTGATTTCTAGGTTGCTAGAATAACTAAACTAATGGCTTTTGATTTCACTATTGAATATAGGAGGGGCTCTGAGAACAAGGCTACTGATGTTCTCTCTAGAAAACCTGAGGCTGAGCTTTTAGTTATTTCTTTATTGACACATGATGACGTTTTGTACTCAAGAAGTCAAGCATCTTGGCAAGCTGATCCTACATTGCAAGAGGTAATTAACATGCCACAGGTTCACCCCCTCAAGTCTTTTACATGGATTAATGATCAACTAAGGTGGAAAGGCAAATTAGTTGTGGGAAATGATTTGTAATTGAGAAAGGATATAATCACCCTATGGCATGCTACTCCTCAAAGGGGCATTCAGGAATGGATACTACTATTAGAAGATTGCAAGCATTGTTTTACTGGAAGTCACTTATCTCTGACATCAAAGATTTCATTAACAAATGTGATACTTGCCAAAGACACAAATATGATATTGCTGCTTATCCAGGGTTATTACAACCTCTGCCCAGTCCTGATGATAGGATCTAGACTGATGTGTGTTTGGATTTTATTGAAGGCTAGCCTAAAGTACAAGGTAAAGAAGTGATATTGGTGGTAGTTGATAGATTAAGCAAGTCTGGTCATTTTATCATTCTATAGCATCACTACACAGCTTGGGTTGTGGCTCAAAGCTTTCTTGACAACATCTTTATTACATGGGTTGCCAGCTACCCTGACAAGTGACAGGGATCCCATCTTCATTAGCACCTTTTGGCAAGAGTTGTTTGGCTTATAGGGAGTTCAATTGCAACAATCTACTGCCTATCACCCTCAAACTAATAGGCAAACGGAAGTGTTGAATAGAACGTTAGAGACATTTGAGGTGTTTTTGCTCCGACAAGCCTAAGGAATGGGTTTCTTACTTGAGGTGTTTTTGCTCAGCCAAGCCTAAGGAATGGGTTTCTTACTTGCCCCTTGCTAAATGGTGGTTTAACACTACCTTGAAATGCACACCTTATGAGGTCCTGTATTGTCAAAAACCTCCTATTCATCTTCCCTATTTGGCTAGTGAATCAAAGACTAAAATGGTTGATAGATCATTGATTGCTAGAGAAGCTGTCATCTAGCTCTTGAAGTTTCACATTCTCAGAGCTTAACAAATGATGATAGATTTGGCTGACAAACATAGATCTGACATGACTTTTAAAGTAGGTGACTGGGTCTACTTGAAGTTGCAGCCTTACAGACAGGTTTCAGTATCAACAAGGCCATTTAACAAGCTTGCAGCCAAGTATTATCGTCCTTACTCGATTGAGGCTAGAGTAGGTATTGTTGCCTAAAAACTGTTGTTCCCTAATGAGGTGCTTATTCATCTTATATTCCATGTCTTTCAGCTTAAGAAATGCCATGAAGTTCCTGTGAATATTGCACACCCTTCTGTTAATGTTTATCCAGTCCCTACTGAAAGACCGGTTAAGAAAGGTAACAAAGCTGTGGAACAATTGTTAATTAAGTGGAACAACTTGGATGAAGATCAGGCTACTTGGGAAATCTCTTCTGAGTTTTATTTGAGATTTACTTTTTTAGTCCTTGAGGTCAAGGATCAGCTGAAGAAAGGGGTATTGTTACAAGTATGCAAAATGGAGTATAAAGAAAAGAAGAAATCAAGAATTTGGGCTGAGCTAGCATTCATTGGAGTATAAAGAAGAGAAGAAATCAAGAATTAGAGTTGAGCTGGCATTGATTAGTTAAACTGTTAAAATGATAGTTGTAGCTTAAAAATCTATTTTTACTGTAGCTGTTATTGTAGATGCATCCCAAAGTTAGTTAAGGCGGTTACAACTATCCAATTAAGAGTTTTAGCACCATTGAATAATAACATCTCTTCTCTCTCAAATTCTTCTTATTCTTGGCTAAATTGTCGAATATTCCCTGATTAGCGCTCCAGTTTTTCGAAGATAATTCCTAAAACTGGTTCACAATTGGCATTCGATTATTAATTGTGCCTCAAATTCCGAAGACAGCCTTCAAAACTTGGTATGGTCACTTCAAATTTGTTATGTCTTTTGGACTAATGAATGCTCCTGCAGCTTTTATGGACTTGATGAACAGGGTGTTCAAATAGTACTTTGACATGTTCATCATTGTCTTAATAAATGACATCCTCGTCTATTCTCGTAGTGAGGATGAACATGCAGACGATTTAAGGATCATTTTGCAAACTCTTAAAGATCATCAGTTATTCACTAAGCTTAGCAAGTGCAAGTTCTGGTTGAAATCAGTAGCGTTCCTTGGTCATATCATTTCCAGTGAAGGCATTCGAGTTGATCCTCAAAAGATCAAAGCAGTTAGAAATTAGCCTAAACCCATCTCTCCATTGAAATTAGGAATTTCTTGGGCTGGTTACTGTAGAGAGTTTGTTGAAGGGTTTTCCTTTATTGCTTCTCTCATGTCCAGACTAACTTAGAAGAAAGTCAAATATTAGTGGTTCGATTCGTGCTAAAAGAGTTTTTAGGAGTTGAAGAGTTGAATAACCGCTCCAATTTTTACTCTGCCAGACGATTATGCTTCTAGAGTTGGACTTGGTTATGTGTTGATGCGGCGTGGCATGGTTATAGCTTATGCCTCTAGATAGCTCAAACCTCATGACAAACTACCTGACTCATGATCTTGAGTTCGAAGCAGTTTTTTTGTCTCAAAGATTTGTAGGCAATACCTTTATAGGGTTCATGTTGATGTATTCACTGATCACAAAAGCCTTCGGTACGTGTTCAACCAGAAAGATCTAAATCTTCGTCAGAGGAGATGGCTACATTTGTTAAAGGATTATGATATGAGTGTCTTGTACAATCCGGGTAAAGCCAATGTGGTGGCTACATTTGTTAAAGGATTATGATATGAGTGTCTTGTACAATCCGGGTAAAGCCAATGTGGTGGCTAACGCTCTTAGTAGGTTGTCTATGGGAAGTGTTGCTCATATAGAAGATGAGAATAAAGAGTTAATTCGCGAGGTTCACTAGCTTGCTAGACTGGGAGTTCGGTTGGTCAATTTAGCCGAAGGTAATATCTTAATTCAAAATGGTTCAAAATCCTCTTTGATAGCCGAGGTGAAAGAAAAGCAAAATAGTGATCCTATTTCCTTAGGTTGAAAAAAGTGATCCAGAGTCCGAAGGTTAAGGTTTTCTCCCAAGGAGGAGATGATGTTCTTCGTTGTTAGGGAAGACTGTATTCCGGATGTAGATGACTTGAGACAGTGGATGCTAGCAGAAGCACACAGTTGTCGATATTCTATTCACCAGGAGCCACTAGGATGTGCTATGATTTACGGGAAGTTTATTGGTCGAATGGAATGAAAAAATATATCGTCGAATTTGTCGCTAAGTGTTCAAATTGCCAACAGGTTAAGGTTAAGCACCAGAAACCTGGTGGTACGCTTCAGGATATCAGTACTCCTACATGAAAGTGGGAAATGGTGAATATGGACTTCATTACAGGGTTGCCTCGTACTCGTCGACAAGATGATTCTCTTTGGGTTATCGTGGACTGAACGACTAAGTTAAATCATTTTCTGCCAGTTAACACTTCAGATTCAGCCGAGGATTAAAAAGGGGCAGCCCGTTCCACTAAAGATCCCGCTATGCGAAGGGTCCGGAGAAAGACCCCACCATAAGGGTGTACTATACGAAGCCTTACCTTGCATTTCTGCCAAAGGCTTGAACCTGTGACCTCCCAGTCAGATGGCAGCAACTTTACCAGTTACTCCAAGGCTCCCATTCAGATTCAGCTGAGGATTATGCTACTCTTATCTTACGGAGTTGGTAAAATTGCACGGAGTCCGTTGACTATCATTTCAGATAGAGGTACTCATTTTACCTTTCAATTCTGGAAAACTTTTCAGAAGGGTCTTTGTATACAAGTTCATCTTAGCACGACTTTTCGTCCGCAGACAGGCAGAGAGAACCATTCAAACCTTAAGGGACATGTTGAGAGCATGTGTGAATGATTTCAAGAGTAATTGGGATGATCATTTGCCTTTGATTGAGTTTGCTTATAACAATAGTTATCACTCTAGTATTCAGATGGCCCCGTTTGAAGCACTTTATCGTAGGAGGTGTCGATCTCCAATTGGTTGGTTTGAAGTTGGTAAAGCTACATTGATAGGGCCAGAGTCAATTCATGAGGCTATAGAGAAAGTTCAACTGATTAGAGAAAGGCTAAAAACAGCTCAGTGTCGTCAGAAGTCCTATGCAGATATGAGAAGGAAATTTGAGTTTGTTATTGGTGATTTTGTCTACTTGAAAGTTTCACCCATGAAAGAGGTGAAGAGATTCGATAAGAACGGAAAGCTCAGTCACCGCTATGTTGGCCCTTATAAGATTGTGGGTCGTTTTGGCAATGTAGCCTATGAGTTAGAGTTGCCTGCAGACTTAGCATCGGTGCATCCAGTCTTCCATGTTCCTTGTTAAAAAAATGCATTGGTGATCCCGCATCGGTTCTGCTCTTAGAAAGTGTAGAGTGTGGGTATGAAAGATAGTCTTTCTTACGAAGAAGTCCTAGTTGAGATACTTGATCCTTGACCGTCGTGTTCATAAGTTGAGAAATAAGGAGGTCATTTTGGTAAAGGATCTTTGGAGAAATCAATCAGTTGAGAGAGCTACTTGGGAAACAGAGGCAGATATGGTGAACAAGAACCCCATTTTTTCTCTCCAAACTCAGTTCCAACTTGAGGTAATAGTTTCCCTTTAATTATTTTTGTTTCATGTCACCCAGTTTTTCTCATATCATAACATGTATTCCTGAGTTTGGTTCAGTCCATGTTTCAGTCACAGACTCAGTTATCATGTCAGAACTCAGCTTTTAGAAATTCAATGACGGGATTGCAGCTCTTTCCTTAACATTTCAGCTTATTTAGCTTCCGTTCGAGGACAAATGACACCAAGAGGTAGATTCTGAAGTATTTTTGAGATCAAAACCCACCAAATGAAAAGTCTTTGAGTCTTTTTTCAAACTCATCCAGTTTCACCTTAATCCGATATAGGAGTAAGAAGTTATGGCTATTTTAGAGGAGCCATGTCGAGCAGTAAGAACCTATGAGCGTAGGTATGATCTTAGTGAGATTGTACAACCGTACAATACTCTCGTCATATCGAAACAATCCCAAACATCTAAAAGTTGACGAGTACCTTCCAACCACGAGAGGGAACCACGATCTTAGGTACAATGGTGACTCCTAAAGTAGATCCGGCTTGGACTTCCAACCTACGAACAAGGCACGATCGTGGATGGGTCCCATGATTATACTATGGCTCGTCTGGTAGAGTCCAGAAAGCCTAAATTCAGCCTCAAAATCACGAGCAACACCCACGATCGTAAGTGGGTCCCACGATCGTAGGATGGTCCGTAGACTCAATTCTGATTTTCAATTACATTTTATGATGGCCTTTGCAGTCTTTTCCTACTCTTTTAACTTCAAAACTACGTCGTTTAAGTTATCCCAAAGTTGAGTATTAAGATTAATAATACCCTAAGCCTTCATTAATCAGAAAACACTCGAAACTTAGCATCACAGAGAAAGAGGCGATTTTCTCGCATCAAGGAAAACTAGGGTTCTCCAATTTCAACTCCAGGTATATAGGATTTCATCAATGGATCTCTTTTCACCCATTGAGTCCCAAAGTTAACTAAATTCTCAGTTCGATTCCTTTTTCAAAGATAAGGGTTCATAATGTTGTGAATTTCTTGATATTTTAGTTCCTTGATCACATTGAGTTATTAACTCATGTTTTAACATGAATTTCAGTACCATTACATGTTCAAATTATAAACCATAATTATATTGTGAAATCCATGATTATTGGACGTGAGTTATCAAATCCCTAACTCACTCAATTTATGAAATTTTCACAATAGTTGCATTCTTCAGAGATGGTGGGTTATGAACACCCAATGACCTAGGATTTCATGCATATACTTATGAGTATTATATCCTCTAGTTTACATGTTTTGAATGCTCTTAGTGCATTTTTTTCAGTCTTTTGAATATTACCACTATTAAGCATTTCAGTTATCAGTAGTAGTACTTAGCAGCGAGCGGACGCAGGGATGAAGGCTCATCTATTAATTAGGTTGAGACCTTCAGTAGAAGTCCCCAAGTCCCAAAACTACAGCGCCACCGTAGGTTCTAAAAGGTCACCCATCAGACCAGGCTTGATACCTTAGTCCGCTTGGACATCAATTCAGTGGATTCACGTCAGTCAGTGTTCGTACCCTTGGCAAGGTACTGAACACCCTTCTGACTGGGGATATAGGTTGGACCCTGACTAGCTCAAATTGGGATATGTCGGTTAATGATAGCTCCCACAATCCACAATTCATAGGTCAGATTTAGATATTTGCATGACCTCATACTCAGTTATTTAGTATATCATACAACACATGTCCATTACTTGGCTTTGCATCAGTTTATTTAGTATATCATACAACACATGCCCATTACTTGGTTTTGCAACAGTTTATCATGTTACATGCATCATGTTCGGTCTATATCAGTTATTTTCTATCTCACATACCCAGTACATTCAACGTATTGATCGTATACTCTCTTTTGCGCTATATTATCTCATAATATAGGTTTTGACGTTCCACATCCAAATTGCACATAGTATGATCTACTACTACAACATCCGAATTGCGCATGGTATGGTGAGTCCTCATCATTCGAGAACTAGTATCAATATTTCATTTTATTTCATTTCAGTTTTAGACAATTAGAGTTATGTTCAGTGATTTCCGTTTTGTATTAACATTGACATTGAATTTTGATTTTCATATATCATTCGGACTTTAGCTTCCGCACAATGTTACTCAGTTTTATACAATATTCTTTGTGGCATGCTAGGCCACGGGTTAGCTTAGGGTCACTTGTGACTCAAAGCACTGTATTACGACTAGGGGGTAGTCTCGGATCGTAACAATTGTAGTGAAAAGTAGAATGTCGTAGCCCATAGCAGTGCTGAAGCTAAATACCAATCTATGACCCGTAGGATCTGTGAAATGATTTGGCTCAAGAAGATGATAAAAGAACCAAAAAAACAATTTACTTTCCTAACAAAGTTGTACTGTGACACCAAAGCCGCCATAAGTATTGCTCACAACTCAGCTAAAGAAGGAAGTGTGTGCATGGCTTTCAACCAACAAGTCAGCAAATTGCGGACATTTTCACAAAAGACTTGTTTAAACCAAAATTTAAAACTCTTGTAAGCAAGTTATGCATGACAGATATTTACACGCCAACTTGAGGGGGAGTTTTGATTTGTGAAAATATCTAACTGTGATCAGATTTGATTTTGTAAGATCTAAATTGTTCTGATTACTGATAAAATCATACCTGATATGCTATTTAATAGTTAAGGAAATTAGATCAATTAAAATCATTCCTTGATTCTCAAATCTCCTACCCTCAAGGGATTAGATTGCTTGTTTGTTTGTTTTTCTGTACTATAAATTTGTACCTCTACATATGAATAGGAATGTACAATTTTGGTACCAAAACTTAACAAAGGCTTAGGGATTTTGGGTCATGACATTTACACATACATCACATTTAACTAATGCACTAACCAAAACATAAGGCACTGAACAACTGATCAGCATAAAGGATAAAAATACATCATGCACGTAACAGTCTGCAGTAGATGCTATGACATAGCCTTCCAACCAATGAAGTACATTAAGGAGTACTTCTTAATTTGAGTTATGCTTGTTTAGCTTTTCAGGTTAGCCCAACAAACTTACTTGCTATTAACCCAAGGAAAGGAAGGAAATATTTTTTTGTTTTTCAGTTCAAAGCTTGAAATCTGCACTTTTACAAGTGTTTTACATGCAAAGTTACATTAATGATAATGAAATTCAACTCTCAAGTAAGAACAGGATGAACAAAAGTCTCAAGGTAAATGTGCTGCTTTTTATGGTTATAAATTGGACATTAACTAAAGTGAGAGTCATAGGCCAATTCAGAAATAAGAGACAGAATCTAACTTTTTTGAGGGTAGAATACCGAAAACTTTGATATTCTCTGGAAGACTTGAGTTCACACAGTTGGCAAGAGTGATCCCATTTGGATCATCCTCCCATGCATCTTCAGGAATCTCCATTTTAAGAGATATCATGGTCGCCAAGGAATGAACCTAATATGTATTTTTGAAATGAAATCAGCATGATGGCAAGAGAAGACATACTTTTTGGGTGAAAGGCTGAAAGCAAAAATAAATGTGATGCACAAGTAATTGTAAATCTCCAGCTTACTCCTTTATCGGTTCGACTACTTCTTGCCCAGCCAATTTTATAAAAATTTCCAAAATTGCTGTCTCGAATGCCACCAGCTTTGAAGATGGATTTTTCCAGTTCACCTTCAATGGCTGCATTACAGAACTGTATGGCTTAGCGAACCCCACATGTGACAACTAGGCTGAGGGGACATGTACATAAGTCAAGTTTTTATGCAGCAGGTAAAAGAATTAGAGGATTACCACAGGGAAGGCTACCTCATTTTATCACGCATAAAACACGGAACAAAATTACAAGAAAGATTCTCCTCCAACCAAGCACATCCATGAAACTGATGACCCAAATTTACAAGCATAAATTATACAATAAACCTTGCAAGTTCCCATTCACTCGATAATATGTTTACTTTAACACCTCAAATGCTAATCTCCCAAGTAAGAAAATCCAGTGACCCAGATAAAATTGCTATTACTGAATAAATTAATCATAAATACCACCAAGTAGTCCCGTATTAGTATGTAAGCCATTTCCATTTATACTTCTATGCTGAATATCATGAGTAGCATCAAGTGAAAACCCAATAAATAAGACCACCAAAACTGAAGAAATTATTGGATTTTGCCAATACCTATCATAAGTCAAGCAAATCATAAACGCCAAAAAGAAAAATTCCAGGAGAAAAAAAGACAATGCACTTCCATTCCATTTCTTTTTCTCCACTCCCCATAGAGAAAAGGTTGGAAGTAATTGAGAAATGCAAAAAATTAACTTCTGATAAAGAATTATATTTTCCCTGTTAGATCGTCTAAGAATTGAATCATATTATACAGGAGAGAAATTTCAATTTATCTCAAAACATAGCAAGTTGATAACCAATCCGAAGCCCATTTTATTGTTTTCCAGTAACATGTTAAGTCTAGATTATGATGGATAGTACATTCAGAGTCTGTCTATTCACTGTCTCTTGTGACATTCAACTCTTTGATCCTCCGTCTTAAGTTATAACATTTGGTACGAATGGAATAGCTGGGGACCATTGCAATAAATACCTTGTAACAACTAATGTGGGACATTTATATTCGTTAACCAGTTCTAGGGTTTACATGTGAATCGAAATTCTCTTTTCCCCTTTTATAGGCTTAATCTTTTAGAAGAACAAAGTGACCAATGAGCTGAAGAGTACATTCAGCAGAAAGTGCAGGCTCCGCAGGTTGAATAGTGGACCTGATGGCACTAGAAAGGAGGCTCACAAGCTTAAGGAGCATACTCACCAAAAGTTGATGTATCAATTGGCTAAGCTGAGGAAGAGAAACTCAGAGCAACCAATAGACTCAGTTAAGAGTAGGGGTGGCAGAGGACCAGAGTTAATCCAGTTCCAGTCCAGTTCCGGTCACGTTTCAGTCCAGTAACGCAACGGTACCGGTTGGTACCGGTATACCGGTACCCAACGAGCCGGAATCCGGTACCAGTGCGGAGCATCGATTTTTCCGGTAGTTCCGATTCCGGTGCCGGTTCCGGTCCGGCGCCGACCGGTGCAGTTTAATTTTTTAAAAAAAAATTGTTTAGTATATGGCCGTTGTTGACCGTTTGATTTTAGCCGTTGGAGGTGGCCAACGGCTATTTTGTGCCTCCCCCTCCCAATTACCCCACTACCCCCTTTAAATTTCTACTATATATACCCTTTTATATCTATTCTTTTTTAAAAAAAAATTCTCAATTTCTCACTCTCTCTCTTAATATTTTCATACTCTCAATATTTATAGTTATTGTATTAATTGGAGTTGGAGATTTTTTTTGAAGATATTACAAGCTTCAAATATCAACTTTCAATTCCGACATTTGGTATACGTCTGCTTTTACGCAGACGTTCGGTATATTCGTTCCAACTTTAATCTCTATATTTTTATTTTTAGTATCTATATCTGTTTACTTACATTAATTTTTTGATTTATAATATTTACATTGCTTGTTTTAACATTTTAATTATATTTGAATTTAATTATGGATGTCAGAGTTTTGGTGGAAGACGCCCTCATTAAGAAAAAATGACAGTCGTATTTTCATAGGCTGCTGAATGATGAGGGGGACAGAGGTGTTGTATTGGGGGAGTTGGAGCACTCCGGGAAGTGTCGCGATTTCGGCATTTGTCGGCGTTTTAAAGTACAGGAGGTTAGCAAGGCTATTCGCAAGATGCAATGGGGTAGGGCGATTGGGCCCGACAGCATTCCGGTAGATTTTTGGAAGTTTTCTTGCGGGGCAGGGTTGAGGTGGCTGACCAACTTGTTTAACATCATTTTCAAGTCCGCTAAGATGCCAGAGGCGTGGAGATGGAGCACGATGATCCCTTTATATAAGAACAAGGGTGACATCTAGAGTTGCAACAATTATCGGGGTATTAAGTTGTCGAGTCACACCATGAAAATTTGGGAGAGAGTGGTGGAGCGTAGGTTAAGGAAGATTGTGTCTATTTCGGAGAATCAATTTGATTTTATGCCTGGTCACTCCACGACTGAGGCAATTCACCTAGTGCGAAGACTGGTAGAGCAATATAGAGAGAGGAAGAGGGATCTTCATTTGGTGTTTATTGACCTGGAAAATGCGTATGACAAGGCTCCTAGGGAGGTTCTGTGGAGATGCTTGGAGGCGAGAGGGGTCTCTGTGGCGTAATTCAGAGCGATTAAGGACATGTATGAGGGGGCGAAGACTCGGGTAAGGACAGTGAGAGGAGACTCCGAACATTTCCAGATCTTGACTGGGTTGCACCAGGGATCGACTCTTAGTCCGTTTCTTTTTGCCGTGGTGATGGATGTGTTGACGAGGAGCATACAAGGCAAGGTGCCTTGGTATATGCTTTTTGCGGATGATGTAGTTTTGATTGATGAGTTGCGATAAAGTGTTAATGATAAGCTAGAGGTTTGGCGACAAACCCTAGAGTCTAAAGGTTCTCGGTTGAGTAGGATTAAGACGGAGAACTTGGAGTGCAAGTTTAGTAACTCGAGGCAAGAGGAGGAGGTGGTAATGAAGTTGGATTCTCAGGCGGGTCTACGATTCAGGTGAATGGAGAGATAGATGAGGATGTCTCTCACCGTATTGGGGCAGGTTGGATGAAATAGAGGCTCGCTTCGGGAATTTTATGCGATAAAAAAATGCCCCCAAGATGAAAGGCAGATTCTATAGAGTTGCAGTCCGGTCGGCTATGTTATATGGAGCAGAGTGTTGGCCGGTTAAGAATTCTCATATCCAAAAGCTGAAGGTGGCAGAAATGAGGATATTACGTTAGATGTGTGGTTTAACAAGGGCTGACAGGGTTAGGAATAAGAGTATTCGGGAGAAGGTGGGAGTGGTATCGGTGGAGGATAAATTACGGGAAGTTAGGTTGAGATGGTTTGGCCATGTAATGGGGAGAGGCACGGATGCACCGGTTCGTAGGTGTGAGAGGTTGGCCTTGGACGGTTTCAAGCAGGGTAGGGGCAGACCGAAGAAATACTGGAGGGAAGTGATTAAACGTGACATGGAGCAGTTACAGCCGACTGAGGACATGACCCAGGATAGAAAGGTATAGAGGAAAAACATTAGAATAGAGGGCTAAGGTGTGTGGTTGAGTCGTAGGCAGTAGGTAGGAGGGATTTGGTGTCCTTGTTTGGCAGTGTTCAATTTTTTGGTGGATGTCATACCTATGTTATTTTATCATGTTCCATGCATTTTTTTTCTATATATAGTCCTTTATCTTGAGTCGGGGGTCTATCGAAAACAGTCGCTCTACTTCTTTAGAGGTAGTGGTATGGACTGCGTACACTCTACCCTCCCCAGACCCCACGATGTGGGAATATACTGGGTTTTTTGTTGTTGTTGTTGTAATTATGCATGCCAATAAGAGTAGTGGTAAAAGAACAATCTTTGGTAAGGTTTTTCGTAGAAATAAAAAAAATAGTGCTACTATTAGTTCATTACCGCCTAGATTTAGTGAAACTTCTTTATCACAACCTAATGGTTTCGATGTTGGTGCCGGTATGGAATTAAACCATAAGACACTAAGTAGGCGTTATGATAATTTTGAGGAAGATTTACCGGAAGAAAATGATATAGAAGAACAAGAGTTAGGCGAAACACCTACCCCTACTAGTCCGGTTACGGAATTACCAAAAGACGATGATGTACTTCCCCCTTTACCTGAATTTAGTAAGGCCAAAGGTACTGAACGTCCTAAAAGGTCTTTAGTTTGGCAATTTATGAGTCAAGATAAGGTAAATAATACTGCTACTTGTAATAAATGTCAGAAAGTTATGAAATATTTGACCGGGGGAAAAAATGGTGGGACAGAGTTGCTTACTACGCATTTGAGGAGATGTAATAAAAAATTTATTCATCTAGAAAATGAGGTTAATGCAAAAAAAAGGTGGTACACCATTGACGGAAGAATCTGTAGGAGGTAATATGGTTCAAACGCATTTAGATAGGTTTAACCCAGTTGGCCCAAGTTTTCATCGACATATAGTGAAGATGTAGATAGAAAAGAACTAGCGAAAATGGTTGTTATGGGTTTGTCTTTTAGTTTTCCTTCGCAAACCAGTTTTATTCATTATATTCAACGAGTATATAATCCTTCTTTTAAAGGTTTTTCACGAAATACAATTAAAAATGATATTTTTAAATTTCAAGCTAAACATTGTCATTTTCCTCATTGCTAATTTAGTAAATTTGATGGTAGAGCATCTATTACTTCTGATATGGGTCATAGTGTTCTCGGTAATGATTATTTTATTGTCACGGTTTATTGGATTGATCACCATTGGAACATGCAAAAAAGAATTATTGCTTATAAATATGTTGAAGAGACTAAAACCGGTAAATTTATATCTACTACAATAACGGATTGCTTAAAATATTTTAGACTTATTGATAAAACTATGACATGCACACTGGATAATGCTTCTAATAATTTGAAAGCCATTGATTTTTTAAATGCTGGACTACGTCCTACAGATGATGATTATTTTCATGTTAGATATACGGCACATATTTTAAATTTGATAGTACAAGATGGTGTTGAGTTGTTTGGAAATGGTTGTTGTAAAGTTCGAATTGCTTGTAGTTTTATTTTTAAAAATTAAAAAAAGCTATAATAGATGATTTTAAATATCAATGTGCAAAATGTGAACTTCCATATAAAAAAGTTCCAAGAGAAATTCCTACTAGATGGAATTCTTTGTATCAAATGCTTGAAGTTGCTCATGTATATCGTGAACCTATACAATTAGTTTATAATTCGCTTAATTCGAATAATGATTTAAGGCTAGGTTCTGATGATTGGATTAAAGTAGAAGAACTTCATAAATTTTTGAAAACTTTTTATCTAGCTACGAACACAGTATCTGTACAATATACTCCAACTATTTTTTCTATTTTAGTAAATATTACTGTTGTTTCTAAAGTACTTGCTAAATATAAAAAAAATTCCTTACAAAGAGGCAATTGAAGCTATGGTTGACAAATTTAAAAAATATTTTTTTCCTATTCCACAAATTTATTTGACAGCTACTTTATACAACCCATTTTACAAAGAACATGTGTAATGATGATGGTTCAAAAAATTTACACCAATTTAGAAATTGAAACTCATGAAAAGGCATTAGTTGAAACTTGTTGTGCTAGCATAGTACCTAAAGCCAGGAGTTTATATAACATGTATTAAGTTATAGAACAAAATATTGCGTCGGTCGAACCTCCTACTTCTAGACATAGATATGATGACTTAGATAACGAGATGGGTGAAGAACTTGGTCTTCAATGTTGTAGCAGTAATGATTTTGATTCGTATATTTCTCAGGATCGGGAAAATATTAGCGATGCAAATGGACAACAACTTTTAGCATGGTGGAAGACCCGTACAGACAATTTCCAAAACTTTCAAGGGTGGTTCGAGATTTTCTAGCAAGTCAAGCTTCTTCAGTTGTTTCGGAGCAAGCTTTTAGGGCAGGAAGATTTATGATTGGAGATCATTGATATTCGTTG
Organism: Capsicum annuum; assembly: GCF_002878395.1. Lineage (NCBI taxonomy): Eukaryota > Viridiplantae > Streptophyta > Magnoliopsida > Solanales > Solanaceae > Capsicum > Capsicum annuum. The sequence continues at coordinate 140,731,165 of NC_061119.1, forward strand.
GCGAAGGATAGTTTGGAGATTTTAGTATTATTTAGAGATTGGATCAATGCCGAACGAAGAAATTTTGGGCTCCCAAAACTACCGCCCCAAAATAAAGACGAAATAGATGAAATATTTGAGGAGAATAGTGATGATGGAATGAAAGCAATGGAAGAACAAGGAAAAAGACGAATTCCGGAAGATGTAGAAATAGATAAGTTAGGTCTAGAATATTATGGACGTTATAGATATTAGTATGATTCTAGAGTAGAGATCTAATTCAAACAGAACCCTTCCTAGAAGGTGGCTGCGTAGATTAGTTTCTCTTTTAACATTTGTAATAAATGTAGAACGTACGAAATTTGAATAAATATAACGGCTATTCGCCTTAATTTTATTTTAAAATTTGTTTTGTTTGATGCAATTATAGTTTACATTTATAATTTTAAAGTTATGGAAAAAAAGTTTAATACTTTAACTTTATAAAGTTAGGAATTTTTTTTATAAATTTTTCTAAGTTTATGTTATAAAAAGTTAATGTTATGAGTTAAAATTATAATTATTTTTAAAATTATATATTATAATCTATTATAACTTAAAATTATAGCTATTTAAGTTAATGTTAATTGTTTTTATAGTATAAGTTTTTAACCATATAAACAGGATTGACAGGCGGGTGGTAATCCGCACGGCCTACTAGACCAATTCATTAATATCGAAAAGCCTAGTCAGAAAACCAACTAAGGCATCAACCGAAATATAAAAGAATTTCAAATAACTTAATGACTGTATGGAAAACTTTTACCTGAACAAGGGGCCTGTTAGAAGATTAATACATACTTAGGATGAGCCCGTGTGTCTAGCGATTCTAACCGTGAAAAGAGACACCATTTTCTCCATTATTACGGGCTTAAAAGTCATGGCTTGCTAGACGTAGTCACTAAGACAAAGTCACCATAAGCAGTACTAGTTTCGACTGTACCAACCATTTCAGAACCAAGTCAAGAAGCTATTGAAAAATTCCTTTATATTTTGATAGAGTCTGGATCTTTCATAGTTACTATGTAAGAGAAGTTAGATCTCTAGCATAGATATGAAAAGTTTTTAGCCAAACATAGTCACGGTTGAAGAGAGGAAGACAGTATTACAATACCTTTAAAAAAGAAAAAAAAAAACTAATTACCTTGAAAATGGTCGGATGCAAGGCCAGAATAGTAAATAACGGCGGCTATTAGCCCTTTTATTCAAACCATGAATTTTACAA
>NC_061119.1:140732507-140740850 GCF_002878395.1 Capsicum annuum
GGTCATGAAAGCTTGATGATGCCTTGTGGGCATATAGAAAGCTTTCAAGACACCCACTGGTATGTCACCACATTAGTTGGTCAATGGAAAAGTGTACCGCCTTCCAGTTGAGATGGATCACAAAGCTTCATGGGCTCTCAAATGATTGAAGATGGACTGGAAGCAAACAACTAAGTTATGATTTGGACAATTGAATGAGATTGATGAATTATGTCTTGGTGCAGACGAAAGAGATGATTTGTACAAAGAGAGTAGGTAGAAATACCATGACCAAAGAATTGAGAAGCGATACTTTCATGCTGGTGATTGGGTGCTATTGTTCAATTCTCGACTTAAGAACTTTCTAGGAAAATTGAAGTCAAAATGTTCGGGACTTTTCAAAGTGAGTAAAGTATTTCCATCGGGTGTGGTGGAAATTTAAAGTAAAGATAGAAGTATATTTAAGGTTAAAAGGAAAAGAATCAAGAATTATATCGACACAATGGATGAAGAAAAGTTGTTGTCTATGGTTTATCTCAATGAAGTCTGAGTAATTGAGATAACCGAGTTGTATCGCGATAGTAAATCAGTTTGTTGTAAGTATTTTGTTCTCTTCAAAGCTTTTAAGTAATAAGTTGTTCAAATATGCAGGAATAAAGTTAGGATGGAATTGACGACAAAAGTTGATACGTTATCGAATTCTTGACGACATATCACTTGATGTCGTCGATTCAAGAAAAATGTATTGCATACAATGGATTGAGTGAGAACGAAGTTGATAGGTTATCAGCAACCTGACAAACTATCACTTGAAGTCATCAACTTAAACAAAAATAGGACACATTTGGGATAAGGGTGGCGACAAGGTTGATAAGCCATCACCTAAGTGATGAGCCATCACACCTTGTCGTTAGTTGAACAAAAAATTAGCAACATTCTATCTTAAGCTGATGATTTAAGTGATGGGATACCTTCCAATTGATAAGTTTTCACTTAAATTTTGGGCCCAGGTAAGTAATTTCGACCCGATCCAAAACCATGACCCAATCCCAAACCAAAACCCGATCCAAAAACCCATTAACCCTTAGTTTTCAGGTTCCTAATAATAAATCATTCCAACCTTTAATTTTGGTATATTTTATCATTTAAGTAGTCTTTAATTTTTTTTATTAGTCTTTAAAAAGATACAAAAATAGATAAACTTAAAAACTAAAAAGACACCTACATTAGTGCAAACTCCTCATTTCCAGTCATTTCCTTTTCAACTTCTACGTTGCTTTCTTTTCTTCTTCTCAGGAGAAAATTAGTTAAGTGTTAGAGACTCTCTTATTTGTGAAAATTCTCTGAATTCACAAAAGCATAAAGTACAGAAGCTTGTGTTTCTCTGAGCAAGTGAATACTCACAAGTTTGAAGTGAGTAGCCAAGTCGTCTGAAAGGTATGCTTTGAAAACTTTGCTATCCACCTAATAGGGAAAATGGGAATTGCATATAGATGTAAGATTTAAAGGAATCAAGTGTTCTTAATCGAATTTATGTAATACAAAGTGATTGGGTCAGATGAACCAACTTAACTTTGAATAACTAAAAATTGGTTATGAATAACTTCTTGTTAAGGTGTAAATTAATCATTGTTTGGGAAAGATGCAAGATTTAATTGAGTAAAAATCAATCGTACCCACAATTTTCAAGCTTTATTAAATCAAATTGGGTGAAATATCTTGTTTGAGAACTGATAATTAGGGTTAAGATGGTAGATGTTGGGAAATAATTTTCAAATTTCTACCTGAAAATCAAAATGAATGAGTTTATAAAAATAAATTGGGCTGATCAAGAGGTTGATAAGACATCAACCTAGTGACGACTTATCAACTAAGTCCTTAATCAATGTGCAAAAGGATAAGGATTCTATTTTATATTAAATACATGGCTGATAAGTCGTCACTCAAGTGATACTTATCAGGCCAAGTCATCACTTGAGTTAAAAAATCTTTGAATTCTACTTTGGGTTGACGACAAAACTTGATAAGCCGTTGCTCAAGTAATGAATTATCAAACCAAGTCATTAATTATCACTCTAAAGTAAGTTCAATTATACTTATGGCTAACGATATGGTTAATAAGCCATCACCTAGTTGATGACTTATCAACCAAGTCATCACATATATGTTTACCCATGGTGTTAGAACCCTTTCAAGAGTGATACTAAAAATGATTAAATTTTTGTTCTTAATCATTCTTGGGTATTAAATGATTATTTTCCCTTGATGTAGATATAATCATGCCACTAAAAGGGAAGTCAAAGAAGGCAAGTAAGAAACTTAGCAAAAAAAGTTTGACTCGGATACTGTTCAATGAGTCTGAGAGAGAACAAGAAGAGGCACAACTTCAAAGACATCATACAAAGAAAAGTCTCCGTAAAGGATAACCACCTACACATTCTGGAAAAAAGGTGATTGAGGAAGTGATCTTTGAAGAATAAGACTCTTCTTCTTTTGAACAACCCACTTTTGAGAAACCTACTTCAGAGCAATGCTCTTTAGAGCAATATTTTCCTGAGCAACAAACGGATGAAGACACTCGGGCAAGGGGAGATGTCATAAAGAGTAAGAATTTGAGAATTAAAGAAATTATACGATAGAAGGTTATGGGTGCAAAAAAAATTTACCATGATGGATTGGTAGAAACACGAAGACAAAGCCTTAAGAGGCTAATATGTGAAGAGATAAAAATAATCACATCTGGGTTGAGCAGGTATACACAACTAGAGAAAACACTTAGAGAGTATGAGCTAGCATGGATAATAAAGAAAGGAGATACATACTGCCCAACGTTGGTCAGGGAGTTTTATGCCAACTACACAACTACATTTGAGAACATGTCCAAAAAGGGAAAGAAAGATGCAGACAAACAAAACATAAATCAAATACTGGTGAGGGGTGTGATGATGGACTTATCTGACCGTACAATCAATCAGTTTCTGCAAGGTCCCAACTACATTCCTCCAGTCACCACATAAGATTTATATTACAATATGATGGATAGGGTAAACTGACACCCTTGGTTGGCATAGGTTATAGCTGATGGGAAGCCTGAATTGTTACATAATCCAAAAGGGATTTTTAAGATGGGGAGTGGTAAGGTGAATACTGATACCGAAAATAGGAGATAAGATAATAGGCTAGGATAGCAGTTTTAGTAGCAGGTCTATTGTCAAACCTCCCCTTGAACTTTAGGGAAATTGTTGATTATGAGATAAAGATTTGGTCAACACAACCCGATACAACATACGCATTCCCCTATCTGATTATAAAATTATACCAAGCAACCTTTATGCCAAATATCATAGGATCAGAAAAAAAAGTCCATGCAAAGAAAACTCACAACCTCAACAGATTTGACAAGAGTTAGTCGATGCTGGTTCTAGACAAAGAAGCAGATATGGAGAGTAACACAATCATATTTGAGGGAGTGCAGAAACCTACCACTACTACAGGATCCACATAAAATATGCAGATTTCAGCACCAGAGTCGGCTCAGGGTACTTTCTTTGTAGGTGATGTACCTATTCTAGAAAGAGAAGAAAATACAGTGGTCACAACACCGATGTCTAAGAATGCCTTTGACTTCTCAAAATTTCAAAAAGCTGGTAAAGTAGGAATAAAGGTTTGAGGCTCAATTTAGGTTATTTGCTATTCAGTTTGAGTCAGTTGTTGAAAAGAAAATCAAGATAGCCATTGCACCTTTCTTGACTTTCCATGGATGCATTGATAAAATAGAGCATCGATTAAATGAAAGATTGAAAGAAACATTGGTCCCTAATCTTGTAGCATTTAAGGCAGCCTTGGAAAAGACTAAAGATAACATCAAGGCCTTTCAAATCCACCAGCTTGTGATACTCTCAGAACTTATTGTTGAAAAATCTGAAGAAGAAGAACCACTTTTTGACATAACTAGAAAACCAGTGGATAAAAATGAGAAAGAGAAAAGAAAAATAAGTGATAGAAATGAACAAACGATACTTGAGAAGAGAGTAAAAAAGAAAGAAGAGAGGAAAAAGGTAAAGGCATTTTCATAAAGGCAAAAATAGAGGGTGAGCCACCTGAAGAATCATTGACAGTCTGAGCTTTGGGAGCCTTGGCTAGTGTACCCCCTGATACTGTTAGGGAGTTCTTTAATCCATTAACCATTATGGTAGATGCATCGGCTCATCCTGATGCCATTGATATACTTTTCCCACTGATGATGCAACAACACAGTCAGCAGCTCATGATGCAAATGCTTAAGAATCAACAGGTATTTCTTCACCCTTGTTGTTATAGTTTTATAGATATGAATAAGGACAATGTATGTTTTTCTTTATAGGGTGGGGGTACTTGCAACCTCAAGGTGTATTGCTTGTGTTCTTTACCATCGAGCACTACCTAGAGAACCAACATACATAGGTTTGGTTGTTTATTTGTGTTTGTTTGTAATTATGTGTTATGTATGCATGAGGATTAGCATATGACTAAGTCAAGTGTTTAATTCTAATTTAAAAACAATTGTCAAAATGTGTGTCCACTAAAATTTTTTATTGTGAGATTGATTGCTAAGCGCATGGGAAGCCATTTCTATCTATGAATGTATACAAATATGGGATTCCCCACTTGAGCTTGAGTTTTAATTGAGTACTTGGTGATGTCCACACAATTCCATGCCATGAGAGAGTGAGATTTTTCTTTGAATATGTTCTTATTGTGTGCATGCATCTAGAACCTGCCTAAAGCATTCTGTTAGGGTCTCAAGTAGTTAGCTAAGAAGTGATCATAGGCCATTGTTGAGTAGTGAACCATCTAGCCAAGATAATCAACCATTAAGAATATATTCCATTTTGATCTCGTTCTAAGACAATAAAATACTTTCTTTGTTTCAACAACTTGACAGCCTTTCATTTAGTTCACAAGTAAGCATTATTTTATCCATTTCTCTCTTTGGACATGTTACACATCAACTTAGGAAAATCGCCTAAGTTGAGGGTGGCTACACTAGAAGGGCTGATGATTTGAAGGTGAAAAAGTTGTTGTGAAAGTTGGTATAAATGTTGTGAAAGTTAGTATAATAGTAAAAAACAATAATTTTATATATATATATATATATATGTATGTATGTATGTATATAGTGATTAAATAGTGCTAAGCAGGATTGGTGAGAATGATATGAAAATTGATTGGGAGTTAAATGCGAAGAAGTAAATGATTGTAGCCAAGTGTTGTAAGTGATCCAAGAGAGGCTAAGTGACTAATCGTGTACTCGATCTTCCCAACACTTAAACCTTCATTTCAAGTCGAGAAAGCTATGTAGTGATCTTAGTCTAACTATTAAATGAACAAAATGAAATGGTAGAGGAAATATTATGGCATTATAAATGCGCAATTTAAACTTTTTCTCTAAGAGTGAGCATTTTAATGTATGGTTCCTGTAAGTACCAAGAAATTGTGAAGTCGAGAGCTTCTTTCTTCTTTGTAAGGGTATGTGAATGGTTGTGGAACTTACTAAACATTCTATTGAATACTCTAAGTTTAAGTAATAGATTGTGTGTTTGAACTTTAAAGATGGTATAGAATCTTAGTGTTGCTTAGCAGAAAAAGATCACATTTTTCTTAATGGGTACAAAATAAAGGAAACAAATGCTACTTTTTACATTGATGTTTTTGTCGTGTGCATAATACTGTGTTAGTCTCTTATGGACAAGCAAGTGATTTAAGTTGATGGTGTTGATGTGCTAGCTTTGTGTTAGAACATTTAAGGCTTTTAACTCAAAATAATATAAGTTCTTAAGTAACTATCCTGTTTTTGATTATATTTCATGTGATATTGCACGGAAGTTGAGATGTATGAAAACCTATGATAACTATGTCAAGAAGGACAATTTTTGATTAAAGTAGATATGAAGACTTTAGTTGATGACTTTTTTGATAAGACGCCAACTAGTTGATAGATTGTCAGCACATGCCATCACATATAGGCAGAATGTAGATACTAGGGAAGAAATGTTGACGACTTGTAAGATAAATCACCAACTAGCTGATAGGTCATCAGTAGAAGTCGTCAGTTGTAGGTAGTGAACAAGGATTGGATAGAGCAGTTGAATACTTGCCTAATAAGTCATCAACTCTCTGATAAGACATCACAGGAGGTCCTCAGCTATGAGGCGGAAAATATGGACTTTTATATTCAAATCCAAAAAGATCTTGATTATATGTAGAAAAATCTTAGGTTTTCATACGCATCTTAAACTTATTCACAAACAGTAGTTTTTATATATTTTGCTCTCTAAAGTTTGGTTTTGATTTTGGTTTTCAAATTATTATTGTGGTTATTGGGATCGTTGTTGGAACTTGAAGGAGATAAATCTTCAACTCCATTTTCTGTAAGTTAATTGCTTGAGTTATGGAATTAATATATGTTATCTCTTTCTATTTCATGAGCAACTAATTCCCATAACTAGAGTTATGGGATCTATGGGTGATGCTTTATTAATTCAATGGTTGGCTAAGATTCTATTAACTGCAGGATTCATCTTGATAAATCTATTTTATTACATGCTTTTGATTGGTTGCAAACAATAGAACCTGCTTTGTGTTGCTTTGCTTGAACTGAGAAATCAGCTAAAAGTAGTGAATTATCGATGAGGATTTGGGAAAGTTAATTTCTATCTAATAATTAATGTTATAACAAGATTAGTCAACTCGAGATGAAATCAGCTCGAATATAAGGTTTCCTATGTTTGAAAGAATTAGGAAATCTAAATTCTAGGTTGGTTGAAAGATGCTTGATAATCTATTTTTTTCCCATAGGTCACAAGAATCTAATGTTTCAAGGATTATTTAATAAGTGTCAATACCCATAGTGAATACAACTCTAGTTTTATTACTTCATTGATTTGTAATATTGAAACACTGACTTTGAGTTACTGAAACAAAGTTAACTATAACAATTGATGATTTGGTTAAGAAACACCCAATTAAAGGGAATTCCTAGCTATTAGTCAACTAAAACACAAATAGTCCTGATTAACACCATATTCCCTGTGGGATTCGACCCCATCCAAGTTGGGTTATTTATTTGACGATGACCTCTTAATTTTTTATAAGAGAGGTGTAATTTAGGCGTATCAGTAGAAGGGTTAGCGAGTAAACTCTAGCATGATCTTAGGATAAGGATAAAATAATTCCATTTAAAACCAAGTAAAACCATCCATATGCACATGTCCATACATATATATATATATAACCATGCCGGAAAAAGGGACCGGGTTTAGCATGACTTTAAAACCTTTACCTGGCTGTGTAGCTTTGCCGTCCTGAACTAACCACAGGCTATATGTGTTTCGCTCCCCCAGAAGAAAGGGCATCAGTGCATGTAGCCGCATGAACAAGGAAGAAATCCTTAGGATGACTAGTAAATACCCAAAAATATAGTGTAGCATCATGCACACAGTCACCTAGACCAGCCTCACATCGACAAATCTCAGTTTCCAGTTTTTGTCCCCTTAGGACCTCCACCTTCAACAACTTTGCTACACATTCTGCCATTATTGCCAAATTAAATCCAATTTCCAAATTAAAAAACCATTATCCATTTATTAACTAAGGTCATTAATATTTGTATCGTCATACCAATCCTTACTTGTAAGTATTATCCATAGCCTACCATGTATAGGTCTAAGGGGACTTTCAAGTGCCCTTCTATTTACCATATTAAACAACTTAGGGGATTCCCTGTACCACTTAAGCCTAAACATTTCGACATTTACATTTCCAAACAATTGAAACCATGCATAATTTCTTTACCAAGTTTTAAAACAAGCAAGAGTACCATTATAAGTAGTCAATGTACTTAAGATATCTTTATAAGCATTTTGTCAAACACAGTAGGGGCATAATATGACCACAACAAATTCCAATTACTATTTCAACATTCCCACACAATCCAATTATCCAAAACAACCATTAATGCATATAAAAGAATAATTAAAACCATGAGTAACCATAACCAACCATTTAATATCAAACCTCCAAATTCAAGTTTTAAAACCAAAATCATACAATCAATGAAATCATGAAAATATTAATAAGACCCTGCCTTTAGGTAAAATTAAAAATAAGGGAAGAGAACATGCCTTAAACCAAGATGATGATGCAAAGAAATCAACAAGACAAGCCTAAATTCAATCCTCTATTTGAAACCCTAGCTTTCTTTGCCCCAAAAGCTTTTGAGAGAAATTTTAGATGGTTTAGAAGAGTTTCTAAGTGTTAATGAATGGAATACGAGGGTAAATAACCTTCCAAGTAGGTTAGAAGTCATGTGACCATATTAGGATA
>NC_061119.1:140743850-140833758 GCF_002878395.1 Capsicum annuum
ACATATTTTCATGTACCAATAACTAAACTTTGGGGCATCACTTTCACCATTTTCCTCTTATTTTGCCACACTCTTTACTCAACTTGATTCTACAATTTAAAAAGCTTAGGAGCTTTTGGATAAAATTATGGTCTTTTAAAAAAATGGATTAGGCTACATATGGGGTTGCCAAAGAAAATAGCTAAAGGCTCAAAGGGTGTTCACTAGGACAATATACAAAGGTAGGTAAAAAGAAGCTAAACAAAATCAGGGCTGCCAAAGAAATGCGTAAATCATCTCCTAAACTCACAATCTTTATTTCGCTTCACATACACACTAGGCAAGTTCTAGTATTAGTCGCAACAAAGAATATACAATAACCTTACACACACATTGCACATGGTCAACTTAATTGGGAGAATTATAGATTCTTGACTCAACAAATAAATGAATTAAACCACAAAAAATTACCACAGCATGAGTCACAACTTAGAGCCTAAATATTTCAATAGTAGTGATTCAGCACAAACTCCTGTTATAATGTCATGCCATCTATAAGAATAATTTCATGCAAAATCAGACTAATTACAACTAACTAACTACAACTAAATCAAAATGACTATAGAATAAATGAGGGCAAGCAGTACGCAGTGCAACACCCCACACTAAGAAGGAACACACTGCCCTCAGTGTAAATAAATAAGCGAAAACCTGGTTAGTCAGACTCCTCCTCTACATCTGGGGTCATACCCCCTGCGTCAGAATCATCATCAGAGTTGACCTCCACATCAGAGTCTAGCAGCTGGTGATCATCATCAGTCGGCACATCATCATCTAGAGGTTCTTTAAAATTTACCCCCACTCCACACATGGCCCGAGCATGCTCATTAAGCGGGTAGTCATAATCCAACTGCCGAAGCTCTGCATCAGTCGGCACATGACCCTCATTTATCATAGTGAACCTAGTCATGCCATACAGATAGCAGAAAAAATTCTCATCTCGAGCATGTCTCTTAGTAGTGGTAATGTTGATGCCTTGACTAGTTTCTGGATCTTTGATTTTCGTGAGATCTACTCTCTTCGGGTTATGTGGCAACTTATGGTCTGCTGGCTCTCAATGTGCTCTTTTCTTGAAATTGCAGTCAACAAGTTGCCGAAGCTGAAATGAGACCTTTTGTCCACCCTTGCTTTTCGCATCGACGTTCGTATAACTGCACCAATGTTGATGGGAAAATTCATCATTAGAGCATATACCAAGCAGACTCGATCACGCGTGACCTTAGTGTATTGTGTCCCACGAATCAAGCAGGAATTGACTATTCTTAACCATATGTGAGCTTTTATGCTCAAACAAGCATATAGGTAAGTATTGTGACGACCATTACCTTTATGATGAGTCCGCTGGGTCATGGACCTTGATCCACACAATGTATGTCTGATGGATCTATAGGGAGGTCTATTGTAGAGCTCTTTGAGTGGTGATTGATCCACACTTGGATTACCCAGGAAAGAGTTGAAGAAATCAGAGTTCAATTGCAAAACTTGCCCCAGAATCTACTTCATTACCCGTAGTCCTTGGGGACCAGTTGGCATAAAACTCTCGAGTCAAATCAAGATTACATTCGCCCATGTCTCGGAAGATAAAGTCAAGATTTAGTTCCATGATCTTAGCCAAAATGCGAGGGTCTCTCTTTGCTAAACTTTCCTTCTGCATCAACTCCATATGGACATATTTCTTCACTTTATTATTTCTATACCATTCCTTCCCTTCCTCCTCCAGAACCCACTTGATCCCAAAAGTGCATCGAGGCACTTGAAGAGATGAGGAATCAGCCTGGTCCTTTCTTGACCTTTTTTGACCTTTTTGTGAGGTGGATGCTTTCTCCTTTCCCTGTCGTCCTTTCGGAGCCATGTTACCTAAGATCATAATAGGGTCATGTTAGTGTCATTTCGTAAAATTCACTATAATTGAAAAAGAAAATAGTGATGGCACCACCCCACACTTAATTTGTTTGAACAAACTAATTGAGTAAGTGATGTCAATTACTCAGAATTCATCGACATACATTTAGGTGGTATGTGCCAACAACATTATTAGCGCAGTCAGACTTTCAACCCTTCACTTTACATAACAATTTTTCAGTTTGATATAAAGAAGCAGCACACAATGGTCGTGTAATCTTGACTATCACTTCCAACTTTATTTCATTGGAGCAATGCTATCTTTAAGCAAGACTAGCACATAGAAATCTTATCATGCTATAGCATAGAAACAATTCCACAATCTTATGCTTTTGGTTAACCATGACCATTACATCGATGAACGAGTCACTCACATAGTCAAGCTTACAACTCCCAGAATTATGCATTAAACTTCAATATTTCAACTCCATAATAATAAAAACAATTATGACAGTGAATACCAATCAATACATACCGGAATAAAATCAAGAATACCCACCAGAATCCTTTTACTCGATGAGATGTATTTTTCAAAAATCATAACAAACTAACCATACTCTTATCACCAAGCACTACTACAAAATCTAGTTAACCATTATAAGCGTAGCACTAAAACAACTCAAAACATAAAAGCACAACTTACTTGGTGATGAATCGGGAAGCTGAGCCTGCAAGATTAGATGAGAAAAGAGAAAAGCTTGAAGAGGGAAAGGATGCTTGGACGGAGCCTAGGTTTAAGAAAAATTGAGTGGTGTTTAAAGGTAGAGGATATATTTAAAGGATAAGCCATGGGTCGGGTTGGTCCATTGACAAACGGGTTAGTAGGCAAAAGTCATGTTGATAGGCGGTGCCTATAGCATTGCATAAGCATAAGTAGGCGGTGCTTAACCTATTGCCTATGTTGGCATAGGCGGCGCCTAACCTATTGCCTATGTTGGCATAGGCGGCGCCTAGCCTGTTGCCTATGTGAGGCAGTGAACATAGGCAAGGGCATAGGCGGCTCCTAACCTATTGCCTATGTTGGCATAGGCGGCGCCTAACCTATTGCCTATGTTGGAATAGGCGGCGCCTAGCCTATCGCCTATGTGAGGCAGTGAGAATAGGCAATGGCATAGGTGGTGCCTAACCTATTGCCTATGTTGGCATAGGCGGCGCCTAACCTATCGCCTATGTTGGCATAGTCAATTGGAAAAACGGCGCACTCTTGGTCGAATCTACATAATTTGAGGCGCGACTCTAATGCAAATCATACTTGAACCTTACACATTTGACCACTCCTACTTACCTGTATTGTTCCATCATTCCTAGACTTACCACCATTGACATGACTCACTTCCAAATCAAAATTGGGACTAATCTCCTCCTTTGTACTTTATGCACCTACACTTAATCAAAAATAACAAAAATGATTAGAAGGATGGGTTACCTCCCACCAAGCACCTTAGTTTTAGTCATGGCTCGACTCTTCTTTTTGAATTTTTATTTATCAAAAACAAACTCCTAGTAAAACAAAAATAATTAAAATGATGGGTTGCTTCCCATGTAGCGCTTGATTTATTATCGCGGCATGACATAGTTATCTCGATTACTCAGACTTCATCAAGATATATGGTGGTTATACATTTGATCGAGTCGGTTCGACCGATATATAGCTTCACTCTTTGGCCATTCACCTTAAAGACACTACCATTATTGTTTTCTAACTCCACTACTCCAGATGAATAAACTTGGCTGACTCTGAATAGACCAGACCATTTAGACTTCAACTTACCTAGAAACAGCTTCAGTCTGAAGTTGAAAAGTAGTACCAAATCGCCTTTCTGAAGGTTTCGTTAGATAATCCTCCGATCATGGTACTTTTTCTTCCTAAACTTGTAAAGATCTGCTCTTTCATATGCATTTAGATAGAATTCATCCATCTCATTCAGTTGCCCCAATCTCATATTAATAGCATCATCCTAGTTCAGGTTAAGCTAATTCAGTGCCCACATTGCTTATTTTCTAGCTCAATTGGCAAGTGACAAGCCTTTCCATAAACTAGTTGGTATGGTGATATGCCAATTGGTGTCTTAAACGCGGCCCTATATGCCCATAAGGCATCATCTAGCTTCCTGGACCAATCTTTCCTGCAGGCATTCACAGTCTTTGCAAGGATCAGATTGATTTACCGATTTGAAACCTCCACCTGCCCACTAGTTTGTGGGTGGTACGGTGTAGCTACCTTAGGTTGCTTAACCCCATACTTTGCCAATACGGCTCTGAACAGCTTGCTGCAGAAATATGATCCTCCATTGCTTATGATGGTACGAGGTACCCCAAAATGAGAGAAGATATTTCTCTTTAAGAACGCCACAACACTCTTACCTTCATTATCAGCTAGCGCAACTGCTTCGACCCATTTGGATACATAATCCACAGCAACTTAGATATATTTCATCCCAAATGAGCTCACAAATGGGCCCATAAAATCAATACCCCAGACATTGAATAACTCTACTTCAAGCATTTTGGACATGGGCATCTCATGGTGCTTTGAGATAGAACCTTGCCGCTGACACTGATCATATCTTCTTACAAAATCGTAGGCAACCTTGAATAATGAAGGCCAATAGTAGCCACTTTGCAGTACTTTCTTGGTCGTCCGTTCACCTGCATGGTGACCTCCAACTTGGGAAGCATGGCTTGCTTCCAGTATGCTAGGCACCTCTACATCTGGGATGCACCGCCTAATAATACCATCAACACATCATCGAAAAAGATAAGGTTCATCCAGAAGTAATGTTTCACATCATGCATGAACTTTTTCTTTTGATGAAAGGAGAGATGCTCAGGAATCACTTCGCTCACCACGTAGTTAGAAAAATCTGCATACCATGGTAAGTTTTCCACCATAGTTGCTAGAATCTCTTCGTCGGGGAATGCATCATCAATATCAAGGTCGGTCTACACTGTGTGTTCACTCTCAAGTCTAGATAGATGATCAGCTACTTGGTTTTCACAATTTTTTCTATCCTTTACCTCGAAATCAAATTCTTGAAGCAGTAACACCCACCTAATTAGCCTTGGCTTAGCATCCTTCTTTGCCATTAGATATCTTAGATCCACATGATCTGTATGAACCACTACCTTGGTTCCAAATAAGTAAGCACGGAAATTTTTGAAAGCATAAACAACCGAAAGAAGCTCTTGTTTAGTGACGGTATAGTTCTTCTGTGCTCCATTCAAGACGTTACTCGCGTAGTAGATTGGATGAAATAGCTTTTCTCCTTTTTGACCAAGTACAGCACCCAAGGCTACACCACTTGCATCACACATAACTTCAAAAGGTAGAGACCAATCAGGTGCTACAATAATAAAGGCTTCAACTAGCTTTCCTTTGAGGCATTTAAATGCCTTCAAGCAATCTTCACTAAAGTAAAACTTTGCCTCCTTCTCCAAAAGTTTGCATAATGGGTTTGCAATCTTGGAGAAGTCTTTAATAAACCTCCAATAAAAACCAGCATGACCGAGAAAACTACGAATCCCCTTTACAAAAATTGGAGGTGGTAGTTTATCAATAACTTCAATCTTGGCTCGATCAACTTCAATTCCCTTTTCGAAGACTTTGTGCCCGAGAACAATGCCTTTCTTAACCATAAAATGGCACTTCTCCCAATTTAGCACCAGATTGAATTCAACATATTGCTGCAAAGCTATACTCAAATTTGTCAAGCATGAATCAAATGACTCACCTACAACCGAAAAGTCATCCATAAACACCTCCAAGGTGTCTTTAACCATATCAGAAAAGATGGACATCATACACCGCTAAAAAGTGGAAGGTGCATTACATAGCCCAAATGGCATTCGTTTGAATGCAAAAGTACCATATGGTCATGCAAAAGTGGTTTTGTCCTGATCTTAAGGAGCAATCCAAATCGATTATATCCGGAATAACCATCTAAGAAACAGAACCATCCCTTTCCTACCAATCGATCAAGCATTTGATCCATGAATGGCATTGAGAAGTGATCATTTAACGTCCACAAATTTAGCTTTTGGTAATCCAGGCACACCCTCTACCCAGTAACAGGCCTAAGTGGGATTAGCTCATTCTTCTCGTTTGCTACTACTGTTATGCCCCCTTTCTTGGGCACACATTATACAGGACTCACCCATTTACTGTCTGAGATTGGATACACCACCCCTGCATCTAACCACTTTATGATTTCTTTCTTCACCACCTCCTGCATAGGTGGATTCAGACGACGCTGATGCTCAATAGTGGGTACGCAATCTTTCCCTAAATGAATCTTGTGCATACATATGCCAGGAGGGATACCAATTATATCAGCAATAGTCCAACCAATAGTTCTTTTGTACCTCTTCAGAACAGAGATGAGAGCCTATACTTGTTGTTTACCTAAATCAGTAGCAACAATAACCGGCAGTGTATTTCCACTACCCAAGAATGCATACCTTAGATAACTGGGTAGCTCTTTCAATTCTAGCACCGATGCCTTTTCAATGGATGGCTTTGCCTGTGGTGAAGGTCAATTCTTAAGGTCAAGGTCCAGCTTCTTGGGGGCATAAGAATACGACCCCATTCCTGTCAAAGCACAGATAGTTTCTTCGTACTCTTCAATATCCTCACGATCAAAGTTCAAAAGCACAGCAGCCAATGGCTCAACAGTAAGCTTCTTCTCTAAATATAACTCCTTCTCATCCTCATAATAAACATCAGCTATAGAGAACACATTCATATCTTTGGGCTGCTTCATTGATTTGCATACATCAAAATGTAACACTTCATCATTCATCCAAAATAAAAGCTCATTTGCTTGTAAATCAATAACCACACTTACTGTTGCGAGGAAAGGTCGACCCAAGATTATGGGAACCTCAAAATCCACCTTGATCCAAAATACCAAAGTCTGCAGGAAAAATGAAGGTAGAAACCTTCACTAATACATCATATAAGATACTAACAGGTCATTTTACCGACCTATCTACCATTACAAGCCGCATGTTGGTTGGTGTAGGATCCCCCAACCCCAACTGTCTATAAATGGCTAGTGGCATCAAATTAATGTTAGCCCCCAAATCGCATAACGCCTTAGCAAAATCTAAAGATCCAACCGTGTAAGGAATAGTAAAAGCACCCGAATCTGCCTTGTTCTGTACCAAAGACCTCCTGGCAATTGCACTGCAATGATGAAAATTATATGCCAGTTCATAGCTCGCTGCCCTTTTCTTTGTCAAAAGGTCCATCATGAATTTGGTGTACCCTGGCAATTGCTCCAGTGCCTCCACCAAAGGCATATTTATAGTCAGCTGCTTTAGCATGGTTATGAATTTACTGAACCTGGTGTTATCAGCCTTCTTCTTCAGTCTCTGAGGAAAAGG
Organism: Capsicum annuum; assembly: GCF_002878395.1. Taxonomy (NCBI): domain Eukaryota; kingdom Viridiplantae; phylum Streptophyta; class Magnoliopsida; order Solanales; family Solanaceae; genus Capsicum; species Capsicum annuum. Next base: position 140,751,177 of record NC_061119.1, read on the forward strand.
TGGTGATCTATTTGGAAGAGTTTTCTCCACCACTTCCTTTTTATTGTGCTTCCCATTATCAGTCTTTTTAGACTGCTGGCATCTAGGTGTAGTATCATGAACGTTCTCATCCTGATCTTCAACTTCTACAGAATCATCCCAATCTGCTTCAATAACATTCTCCTCTATACAATCAACCACAGACTTGCCCTTGGATGGATTTTCCAACACTTTACCACTCCTGGTTGTAATAGCCATACATGATCCATCTTTTCTTGGATTTTGGATAGTGTCACTCGATAAAGTGCTAGCTTTTCTTTGATTGAACGCCGTTAATAGTTGACTCATTTGTTGTTCCAGCTGTTTTATTAAAGTGGAATACGAATCAACCAATTGATTTATTGAGGACAAATCATTTTTTACTTCAGTTACTCCCGTGTTGGTTGCCTCCACTCCTTTCAACAGCTTAGCCATCATGTCCCCTGTGGACATCTTCCCAGAGCTAGGTGCAGTAGCTTCACGATTTTTAGGAGAGACATACAAACCGCTCCTGTCATTTTTATTCTTCCAATTCCCTTGGTATCAGTCCTTGTATCCAGATTTTTCATAATAGTTCAGACCTTGCTTTCCTTGGGCATTGCCTCAAAAACCCCCTTGATTATTCAAGTAATTTGCTTTCTCCTCAGAATCGGAGTCATATCTTCCCTGTGATTCAACAGCCTTGACCTTTTCTGTCTTTCCGGATAATAAATGCTTGGTAAGAAGGTCCATCTGTATTTTCATGTGAGCCATATCCTGGTCACGTTCCTCTTTTCTTTGCCTATGTTCTTCCGTCATGCCACTAGATACAGTAGAGCTTTCTACCTCAGAATCCCTGGTATGCCAAGCTCTACTCTACTTTTTCATACGATCCAGCATATCACATGCCTCAATAAAAGTAAGGTACATGAATGACCCACCCGCAGCATTATCAACCACTGGCTTAGTCACCGAGTTCAAAGCCCTATTTAATATTTCCATCAAGTGGACATTGGTCATCTGATGATCTGGGCACCGCATAAGCTTCTTCTTGAACCTCTCCCATGTCTCGTAGAGAGCTTCAGTTGGAAGCTGTCTGAAATTGCTTATCTCATCTCTTAATTGTGCTCTCTTTGATGGCGGAAAGAATTTTTCTAGGAAAGCTTCTTTCAGTTGCCTCCAATTAGTAATAGAGTCAGGAGTTAGCCCGTTTAATCATAGAGTTGCCTTTCCAGATAGAGACAGTAGAAATAAGCATAGCTGGATCACATTCTGTCCAACCCCTGGATTATCAAACGATTTGCATGTTGAGATAAAATTAATCAGATGCATATTCGGGTCATCGCCTGCAAGTCCACCAAATAACCCTTTGAGTTGTAATGGCTGGATCATGGTGCTAGTGATATTGAACTTAGCTCTGGGTACCAAGGGCGGAGGAATAATAGCCCCTGTGGCACCAGCCCCATCCAAGTCGTCATCATCATCATAAAAAACAACCAGGACAGCTCGGCGTTTAGGTCTCATTCTAGCTTGACGATCTCTATAGACATTCCTATTCACTGGTGCAACCACATCATCTACACGCCTTGGATTTAATAACACATCATCACCCAGGTCCTCAGCATTCTGTTGATTTACTTGCACAGCTGCCAATGCAGCTAATCTAGCCTTCTCCTGTTGAGTAGCTAGCCTTTCAAGGTCACGTTGCGCATCCATTCTGCCAATGAGATGTGGTTCGGGATTTATAGGTAATAATGGCTGACCAGATCTTCGTGTATTTGGGATGCAATCCACTAAACCTGAACAAAATAAAAACAACAAACAAAAAGTAAAATTTGAGAATCTTTGACCAAAGGGTCTATTAACTATCAGAAACTTAGTTGACAACCGTATTCCCTGGCAACGACGCCAAAATTTACAACTCTCGTTAGAAAGTGTAAGCGGTCGCTGTCAAATATAGAACCCAACTGGGTTGGGTGTCGAATCCCATAGGGAATACTATGATCACTAAGTATTGCGATTATTATTAGACTGTTGATCGAAGGTTCCAAGGAAAGAGGGGTTTGGTGTAAGTGCACAATAATATTATCAGTGTAACGATGAGATGATATGTGTAATTATATTTGTTCACAGAGAATGACAAGTTAGGGTTATGTCCACCTTGTAGCTTTTACTTCTTTATTAACTATGAGTAATACGGATTTTATACATGCATGCACTTATAGAGAGACGTATTCTAATTCTAAATCCAAATGTTTTTCAACCATTAAGGATTTATTCACCTTAGTTCTTTCAAATCCAAAGTGTGCAAAAATTGTACAAACTCTCCAAGAGGTTAATCCTGCTAGGGCATTAACGTGTAAAATAGAGGTTAGGAACTCTATTTTGTCATCACACTCTCTTTTCCAAACAGTAACTTTTCTATCGAACAAGTTATTGCTATAATGGCGCATTCCCTATGTTTGCAACCACGAGAATTCAATCAAAATGAAGAGAGTAATGATATAAGTGGCGTGACATGTCATAAATTCACAAACTCATAGCAATAGAGAGTATACAACGTTTCCATAACCCTAACAAATAAGCTTAGCTACTCATGAATAAAGCAGAAATCAACATAGAATTATTCATCATACCAAAACTTAGAACGATTTTGGTGATGAAGATGACTAGCGATAATAAGAGAGAAATGCCTTTCTCTCTCTCCGTCCTCAAGCTAAGCGTCTCCCTTGTTCTCAAAAATAATACAGAATCTGAATTTTCTGAATAATGAAAATAAAAATTCAGCAATAATGCTTTTAATAACATCCTTCTCTAATAAATTGCTACTGCATCCTTAACTATTTAAAAATAGTGAGTTTGCCCGGGAAAAAGTTCTCATGCATCACATTCTGTCCAAGAGCTGCTTTCCTTGTTATGTGAAGTTTTCCTTTGTTGTCCACAAGTACCTAAAGTGCCGAAATCTTCCTCATTAGTACCTGAAAAGCATGCTAATCACATAGGTCAGTTCACTTACTAAAACTAGACTAAAAGTACAAGAATTATGTATTTTATCCTCAAAACTTAGCTAAAACATGGGTAAGTTATGGTGCTTAGACGTATAAATACGCCCAACATCACCCATCACAAGGATATTACTGACCCTCATGAGTGGTACCTTTCTAATATGAGTGGTAACCTCCACTCGTACCCTAGCCTCAACCTTTTGATCAAACAATGCCCGACATATGACTCATCTAACCAAGTTTTATCCAAAGCATACGATCCATACCCTTATTCCGTACCCCTGGTAGATTCAAACCCAAGGAAGATTTCAATACTATCCACCACATTAGTCCTGGGTATGACTCGTACCCTCGTTTACAGATCATGGTGAGCCACTCGTACTCAAATCCAACCTAAGTAACCAAGTCTAAGATTAAGTTAATGAACAAAATGATCCATGGCCACCAATACAACTCATACCACTAAGTTCTATCAATTTCAATAATAAAAATCCATCCCACCAACTAATACTGGTCAGCATACGACTGGTCATACCATCCGTACCCTAACATACGGCTAGTACCCTTAAGTTGTATTGGGTCCAGAGATCAAAATTCCCTGAAATTTTCTAAGGCCCAGAAACAAAGGTGTTTCAGTCTCCCCCACTAGGAACATTCGTCCCCAAATGATGGACATGGTAGGGGTAACCATCTGCAAGAGTCATTTGCATTATCAAATATATTACCAATCTCTAAAAAAGTTTGAATACTAAGAGGCAAAGATATTAATCTTTCCTTTAATAAACTCTAAAAATAAAGACATGTTGAAGACACATACCTTCCGCACGAATCCCAGGAGCAGAAAAAAAAAGCAGATATTTGGACTTCATGTCCTCCTCCACTTTCTATGTAGCTTCGTCCACCTTATGGTTCTGCCAAAGAACCTTAATTGAAGCCACATACTTGGTTCATAACCAATGAACCTTCCTATCCAAGATCTCAACCGAGACTTATTCATAAGAAAAAAAATTGAGATACCCCATCTTTCCAAAGGAACAATAGAAGAAGTATCACCAATGCACTTCCTCAATATGGAAACATTAAAGAGCAAATGAACCATGCTCAAGATATAAGGTAACTCTAGCTCATAAGCCATATTACCAATTCTCTGTAAAACCTTATAACGACCAACATACTAGGGACTAAACTTCTCTTTTTTGCAAAACTGAACTATTTCCTTCATGGGAGATACCTTGAGGAAAGCCTTATCCCCAACATCAAACTCCAAGTCTCAACGCCTAACATCCGTATAGGACTTTTGACAACTTTGGGTAGCCTTAATCCTCTCCCAAATCACCTTCACCCTCTCCATAGCCTGTTAAACCAACTTGAGACCAAATATATCAGCCTTACCAAGCTCAAACCAACAAATAGGAGATCTACACCTCCTACCATACAATGCCTCAAAAGAGGACATACCAATACTAGAGTGATGGCATTGTTGTAAGAAAACTCCACCAAAGGTAGATGCTCAACCCAATTGACACCATAATCAATCACACAAGCTCAAAGCATATCCTCTAATATCTAAATAGTTATCTCTGCATTCCCATCAGTCTGCTAGTGGAAAGCAGTACTCAGACTAACCTTAGTCCCCAACCCTTTTTGTGAAGATCACAAGAAGTGAGATATAAACTGCGTGCCACAATCAGAAATAATCAAAACAGGCACTTCATACAACTTCACAATCTCTTGAAGATACAACTTTATATAATTCTCCGCCAAGAAGGTTGTCAATACTCATAAAAAGTGCGCAGACTTAGTCATCCTATCTACGATGACCTGTATCAAATCATATTGATTACGAGACTAAGGACGACCAGTAACAAAGTCTATATTGATCACTTCCCACATCCATACAGGAAAATTAATTTCTTGATGCAACCCTCCTGGCCTCATGTGATCAATCTTAACCTATTGACACACCATGCACTTAGCCACAAAATCATCCACATCCCTCTTCATGCCATTCCACTAATAGATCTCCTTGAGATATTGATTCATCTTGATCGAGCTGGGATGAATGACATAGTGCGATTCATGTGTCTCTGTTAAAATACTTTGCCACAACCTGTTGACATTCAGAACACAAAACATTCGTTTGTACCATAAAGTACTATCACCACCGATCTCAAACTCCATTACCTATTTTCCACCAACATCACTCTTGATCTTCATCAATATAGGATCTAGCATGTTTTTCTCCTTAATCTCTGCACCAAGAGACAATTAAGCCACTTCTTGCACCATAACACCACCATCCTTGTAGTCCCAAAGACGAAATCCAAGATTGGGTAAGCGGTGAATATCCTTCTCCAATTCTCACTTTCTTTCCTCTACATAAGCCAAACTCCTTATGGATAACCTGCTAAGAGCATCAACAACTATACTAGCCTTACTAGAGTAGTAGTAAAGATTCATATCATAGTACTTGAGTAGCTTAAGCTACCTCCTCTTCCTGATATTAAGCTCTTTCTGAGTAAACACATATTGTAGACTCTTATGATAAGAGAAGATATCTACATTAACACCATACAAATAATGCCGCCATATTTTCACAGCAAACACAACTGTTAATAGCTCCAAATCATAAGTAGGATAATTCGTCTCATGTACCTTCAACTACCTAGAAGCATAGATAATTACCTTTCTACGTTGCATCAACACACAACCAAGCCCTATCCAAGATACATCACAATACACCACGAATCCATCATTGCTTTTCGACAAAGTTTGAACTGGAGCTAAAGTCGACTTATCCTTACACTTCTAAAACCTCCCTTCAAAAGCATCTGACTAACCATCGATAAAAATCATTCCACAAATTGCCTATAACACCCAGCAAAAACTAAGAAGCTCCATATATCGGATAAAGTCGAGGGTCTAGGCCACTTCTTTCCAGGGAAATCTTTTGCGGATCTACCATGATCCCTCACTAGAAATAATACGGCCCAAAAAAGTTACAGTGTTCAACCAAAACTCACACTTAAAAACTTCGCATACAACTGTTGTTCCTTTAAGGTCTGTAACACCACACAGAGGTGATTAGTATGACCCACCTAACTCTCTGAATAGACTAGAATGTCATCAATAAACACAATAATAAAGAGATCTAAATACCGATAAAAAATCCTATTCATCAATTACATAAATGTTGCAGAAGCATTTGTCAACCCAAATGACATCACCAAAAACTCAAAGTGCCTATATCAAGTACAAAAAGCCATCTTAGGGATCCCTAAGCTTTAGCTGATGGTACCCAAATCAAAGATCTATCTTAGCAAAGAAATTGCCACCTTACAACTGGTCGAACATATCATCTATCCTTAAAAGTTTATAATTATTCTTGATTGTCACTTTTTTTAGCTGGCTATAGACAAAGCACATCTAAAGGGAACCATCCTTCTTGTGCATAAATAACACTGGTGCACCCTAAGGAGATACACTAGAATGAATAAACCTCTTATCCAAAAGATCCTTAAGTTTCTCCTTGAGTTTCATCAACTCACCTAGAGCCATTTTATATGGAGGAATAGAAATTGAATGAGTGTCTAGAACTAGATCCATACAAAACTCGATTTCCCAATTCACAGGAACACCAAGAATATTATCCAAACAAACCTTTGGAAACTCATTAACCACTGGAACTAACTGGAAAGAAGGACCTTCTGAGTTAGAATATTTAACCAGGACCCAGTGATAATGACAACCTCTAGAGATTAACCTCCGAGCTCTAAGATAAGAAATAAATCTCCCCCGTGGAGCTAAAGAACCACCATCCTATTCTATAAACGATTCACTAGGAAACCTAAAGATAACCCTATGGGTACGACAATCGAAGGATGCATAACAAGAATGTATTCAATCAATCCCTAGAATGACATCAAAATCAACTATATCTAATTAATATAGATCCACCAAGGTCTGCTTTCCACCAACATATACCACACACCCCTATAGACTCTCTTAGCAATAACCGAGTCACCTACTAGGGTAGAAATAGAAAAAGGATCCAAAATAAATTTTGGATTAAAACCAAAATATACAACCATATAAAGAGTCACATAGGAGAGAATTGACCCCGAATAAAGCAAAAAATATATGTTATAAGAGAAAAGTTGTAATGTACTAGTAATGACATTGCCTTGAATTCCTATCGAGATGCCTAAGCATACAACTTTTTCTGACCAATACTAGAACCAGGAGCATTAAGACAAGTCGATGCAATACCACTAGATGTAGGAGCATAAGATTAAGCCACAAGAATCTTATTCACCCCCGTAAGAACCTTATTACAAAATAATTCCTGAGTTAATGGCCTTTCTAACAATAGTTGAAGGATTTGTCCCTTCTCTTATCATAATAACCCCAATGAGGATAATCACAGAAGCAACAAGGAGGGTATAAAGAAGCTGACTGACCTTTCCTAAGATTGGGCACCCTGTGTTTGGAAATTGTTCCTACTATGATGATGCCTGTCACCCGACTTGTAAGGAGCACTCACAGAAGGGTGGGAACCAGAACTCCCAACTTTTTTTCTAATATTTTCAACCATCTTGACTACCTTAAGACTGAGTACCTCACTGGTTATAAAACCTTTTCTTCTTACACTTCTTATCCCCAAACTCTGTCTGCTTCCTCTTTTTATCCTCTACTTGTTGCATATGAACAATCAACCTAGAGATGTCCATATCTTTAATCAACAAGGTAGTATTATTCTCTAAAATCAGATCTTGATTCAAATAGAAGTGAACTTCCTCATTGTTTCTCGCATATTAGAAACTAAATCTGGAGCATACCTCGACAATTAGTAAGACTTCAAGGCATATTCCTTGACAGACATTCTCCTCTGCTTGAGGTTCACAAAATACTCTATATTATTTTCCCTTAACTCTTAGTGAAAGAACCAATCTAAGAAGGCCTTAGAAAAAGTATCCCATAAGACTGGTTCTTCACATTACCCCTATCCCTGTCCCACTCGTCATACTACTGATATGCAATATCTTTGAGAGATAAGCTATAAAGTTTACCCCTTCCACATTGGTAGCCTAAAACACTTAAAATAACTTTTCTATTTCATCAAAGAAGCCCTATGGATCCTCCTCTACCTTTACGCTAGAAAAAGTGGGAGGACCCATCTTCATAAATTGGCCAACCCTTGTGGCCTCAACAGATGAAGCACCTAACGCATCCCACGCAGCTTGAACAACAACCAATTTAGCAATAACATGAATAGATTAATGAAATTCCGCATTAGTTACCTTACCATGAGGAGGACTAGTTGTATCTGGTGAAATCCAAAACTATTAGGGATAGTACCATGAGATAAAAGATGAAATTTAGAAGTAGGATGCACCCCTTCAGTATTACCCCTAGATGGGATAGAAAAATTTCCTTGTGTTTTAGATCTAGGAGGCATGATATGAAAGACAAGCAAACAAAGATTAGAGAAGATTATAGGATTGAGACTCCAAGCTTGGAAATAGAATACCAAGAAAGTGAAACATTCCTAAATGCCTTGTAGCCTCTCTCGTATGAGTGTGGCATACTACATACCCCTAAAAGAGACTCTACTCGACACAGCTTTATGGACTCCAAATTGATCATGAACCTAGGCTCTAATACCAACTTGAGTGACCCAACAGGGGGCTTCTTCATAATGGGCATCGCAAGTCTGATAGGGATTAGAGTCTACCTCCATTACCAAGCCCAACCTTCAGCCGCCTGCCCTAAGTTGATTGAATTTAAAGTATGTAGCAAGATAGTGTAATAATTAACATAAAGACTCAGGGGTCAGATCACAATTATGACCAACCCAACCGAATCCAACCATCCCATACCAATAATCTAACCATGCCAAAGCACACTAAAGGCCATATCCAAATAAGTTCAAAAACATAATAAATTAATCCTAAAATAAAACATAATAGAACAGTGAGAAATTGTCCGATGATGCCAGACTCCTACCTTATTCTAATGCCAAGGCTGACACCAATTTCGAAGTACCACAAATCCTTTAACTAAAAAAATAATTAAATCTAGTTAGGACATGCCCCTAACCATAACCAAAACCAATATCTAGAAAAATCAAAATATCTAAAAATGTTCATAACATAAAATAGTGCCTTCCAAAGGAATGAAAGCTCATCACTTCCATCCAAATAATAATCCTAGAGTCAATCACTATGTAGAAGGAGTAGAACAGCCAATTCCTGCATAACATAAGTATACAGCCGCCACTAGACGGGATAACGGGAAAATGATAGCATGATCCAAGATAAGAATAAAATAATTCCATATATTCAATCAAGTAAAACCATCCATATGCACACATTCATACATAATACATAACCATGTCGGGAAAAGGCATCGGGTTTAGCATGCCTTTAAAACCTCTACCTGGGTTATGTAGCTTTTCCATCCTAAACTACGCATAGGCTATATGGGTTCTACTTTCCCTACTGAAAGGGCCCCAGTGCATGTAGCCACAAAACCAAGGAAGAAAACCTTGGCATAAATAGTATATCCCTCAAAATATAGTGTGAAATCATACACATGGTCACTAAGACCAACCTAATATCGGCAAATATAAGTTTCCAATTTTGGTCCCCTGGGACCTCCACCTTCTATGACTTTGCTAGACATTCTTCTATTATTGAGCAATTAAAACCAATTTTCAAATAACCATTATCCATTTATTAACCAAGGCCATTAATATTGATATCGTCATACCAATCCTTACTTGCAAGTATTATCCATAGACAACCATGTATAAGTTTAAGGGGACTTTTAAGTGACCTTCCATTTACTATATTAAACCACTTGGGAATTCCATGTATCCCTAAAGCATAAACATTTATCCATTTATATTTCCAAATCATTAAAATGATGCATAATTCCTTTATCGTGTTTTAAAAGAAGCAAAGGATTACCATTAAGAATTTTAAAAGGATTACCACTTGGGGAACATATCTTTATAATAATTTTGTCATACACATTAGGGGCATAATATGACCAAAACCAATTCTATTTACCATTAAACAATTCCCATGAAATCCAATTATCCAAAACCACCATTAATGCATATTAAACCATAATTAAAACCATGAAAAACTATAACAAACCATTAAATATCAAAACCCCTAATTCATATTTGAAAACCAAAATCATCCAATCAATGAAGGCATGAAAACATTCATAGAAACATGACTTTAGAAAAAATTAACAATGAGGGAAGAGAACATGCCTTAAACCAAGATGATAATGGAAAAAAAATCACCAAGACAAGCCTAAAATCAATCCTTTAGTTCAAACCCTAGCTTTTCTTTCCCCAAAAGCTTTTGACACAATGTTAGAGTGTATAGAAGAGTTATAATAGGGTAAATAACCTTCCAAGTAGGTTAGAAGGCATCTAACCTCATTAGGATAAGTGGAGAAATATCCAGAATACCCCTACTTAAGTTTTACCAGAATCCCGTCATAGGGATTTGACTGACCCTTATGAGTCATACCCTTTGAATGCGAGTGCTTCTCTCTACTCATACCGTAGCCTCAACTTTTGGATCAAACACTTTCTGGCATATAACTCATCTAATCAAGTCATACCCAAAGCATACAATCCATACCCTTTATCTTTACCCCTAGAAGATTCAAACCCAAGGAAGATTTAAATATTATCCATCATACGAGTCCAGGGTATGGCTCGTACCTTGGCTTATAGCTCATGATGAGCCACTCATACTTAGATCCCACCTAAGAAACAAAGTATAAGATTAATTTAAGGAAACAAATGATAAGTGACCACCAATATGACTCATACCTCTAAATCATATCTATTCTAGTTACAAAAATCCATCCTACCAACCAATATTGGTCAACATACAATTAGACCATACCATCTGTAAACCAACATATGGCTCATACCCTTGAGTCGTATTGGGTTCAAAGATCAGAATTTTAGGAAATTTTCTATGGTCCAGAAACAAAGGTGTTTTATTTTTGGTCGACTATGGTATGGTTATAGAGCTGAGATGTCTAAGTTAATTTGTGTAGTATGGTGTTTTGTTTCATATGGTGATATGTTTTGTGCAATTAGGAGATTTTTATGTATTTAGGGTAGTTATCATTTTTTATGGATTTTTGAAAAAAATGATACCTCTCTAAAATTTTAGGTTTTAGAACTGTATGAATGTATATATGTATGAACATTGTGGATCTTATTATGTCATTAGGATTTGGGATATGATAAGCACTTCCTAATAATAGCACAAACCAGATAGGTAGTAGTTTGTACTATTGACTTTGTGCCCTCTATGTGTGAAATTTAACTTAGTTCTCTTTGTGTGTTAAATTTAGGACTTGCTTGGTTAGTCTTGCCTAGGTTAAAGGATAGTCGGTTAGAAAATAATCATAGGTTGTTTTTGAATTTTCCCCACTTTTAGCCTAAATGACCTTACATATGAGTAATGGTATCCCTTGATCCCTGTTTTGAGCCTCATAGCCTATTTTTATTTTTACACCTTTTACCTTCCCATTTGTATTACAATGAACCTATTTTATTCCTGGCCCTTCTAAAAATTGTACACCTCAACTTATGAAAAATGCCTAAGTTGAGGGTGGCTATCGAGGGGTGCATAGTGTAATGTAAATATATAGAAGGGTAGAATAAGAGAAAAATCTAGTAGGGTAGTTGCCGTAGAAAAAGAAAAAGAAAAGAAAAATTGTGCAAAAATAAAAAAGAAAGAATAAAAGACCACACCCAATTTGAATGTGCATTAATGAATAAAAAGGGAGATATAAGGTTGGAATAAAAAATAAAATTTTCTAATAAGTGAGTCCCCAAAGTTAGTGTAGTATCAAGGAGGCTTAGTCACTTTATATGTTCATATATACTATACCGTCCCCCATGTTTTCATTACAAGCTGATAAAAGTCCTATAGTGATCCTAACTTGACTGTCTGAAAACTAAGGTAAAGAAAATAATGGCAAGCCTATGATTTTTGACGCACATTGATTAAAACTTCTCTTCTGAGTGTGAGTGTCTCTTGATTATCCTTGCATTGACATGTATTATTTCATATGAGTGAGTTCGAACATCTTTGTTGATAGGGTGCATGAGTTATATTGCTAGCTATTTGCTTGTTTTGGGAAGTGTAACTTGTATATATGTGTGGTTGTCTGTTGCTAATGTAATGCCATACCTTGATCCCATTGTGTCACATTTTTGTGCTTCATGTTCATACACAGTTGGTTTTAAAAAGTAATATTGGAGGGGGTGTTATTTTTTGAGCTTAAAGTGTTGACAGACTGCCTTGAATAGGATAGATTTTCCTAGTTAAGTGTTATTTTTATTTTGTTATGTTATTTCTCTCAAGGAAATGCAAACGTTCTAAGTTGAGGGTGTTGATGTGCTGTAGAAATATAACACTTTTGATGCTTAAAACTATAAAAATATGCAAGTTTTTTAGTTTGTTTTGTTAGATATGATGCATTTTGTGTATGTTTTGTAGGAAATCATGTTTTGGATGCTAAGTTCGTGAAAGAGATAAGAAAAGGTGTTTTGGCTACTTATTGGAGCAATTATGGATGTTTGGGACACTTTCCAACTCTTTCGTGATCAAAGCATGTGCGAAAATCGAAGAAACATTGAAAACATAACTCCCATCACTTACTAAGTCAATATGTGGATAACATGTAGTACATGTAGACCGCATGAGGGAAAAGAAAGTGCTAGAAGTACAAAATCTCGAGAGCTAACTTGTAGGAAATTTTTGTCTGGCACTTGTGATCACCGCTTATGCCCTCCTTACTTGCTGCAAGTACTACCTGTGCCCAAGAATAGGGTAAAAGTAAGGGCCATAAGTGGCCACCGACTATTTTTTCTCTTATTTCATCCGGGATTTGATTTTAGGGTTTCCTCATGTATTAAAAATACCTTTGATGTGTTTTCTAGTAAAAAGAATGCACTCTTGATACTTAAAAACATATTTTGATTCCTAGATCTGACTTTGGTCATCGAATTCTCTTGTATTGTCTTTAGTTGATTAATTAAGTTACGGTTTTAAGTTTTCACTTTTTCTTATTATGATATTGTCTCATGCCATCAATCATGAAGATTTCTTTCAATGATGAATGTTTTTGATTACTTCATAAGCATGAGCGACTAAAAATCCATAGCTAGGGTTGTGGAAACCCTGGCAGATTGATAAAATAGGAAAAGTATAATTGTTGTTCTGAACTGATACCCATGTATGCATTGTATTATCTTTACTTTAATAGTTATTTTAGTGGTGGCCAACATTAAGATCCCGCCTAAATTTTTTCTACTTACTCTAAAAAGAAGAGTAGTGACTAGGAAAAGAGATTTACAGTAGTAATTTGAAGTTTAACTATCCATCTATGCTACTAACTGTTATTTAAGTAAGATGGTTAGCTATCATCTAAATACTAGAAACTCAAAAGGTAATAGTTAACTGGGATCAAGAAAAGGGTTAGTAAGGTGACATCTAGAGACTCTAAAAGTAAAACGTGAAATCCATTAGCTTATCCAAAAGACTATAGATAGTATATAACTTATCAGATTCTGCATGCAAGGTATCAGGTTTGTTCAGCAAAGCATGATAATCCTATGAAGTTGAGAATCCATAGGGAACACAATCCTAGTGTTCACCAATACTGATTACAACCAAAGTTGATATTTCCCCTTGTTTGATATTGCTATTCAAATCCTCTATTTACTTTTCTAGTTTTTACCCATTTATTACAACTTTTTAGATCCATAAGTCCATGTATTCCCTTGGGATTCGACCACAATCTTTGTTGGGTTACTATATTTGACAGTGAACGTAATTATCTTCAGAGTGAAGGTGTAGCTTAGGTGTTATTACTTGTCACTATCCTCTTGGGACTTACTATACATCTCCTCCATAACATAAGAATGATCAAAAAGCTCAGCAAAATATCTGCCTTTAGTAACCAAACTCTATGTAGACATGCGAAGAGGAAGTCTCAATCCCTGAATGAAGCAATAAAGCCTCTCATACGTAATATTGGGAATAGAATTAGCATGACTATCAAACTCATGGAATCGAGCCTCATACTTCATAACAGTGATGGAGCCTTTCTCTAACCTTGAGGGATGTACTTCTCTCAGAAGATCTTGGAGAACTAAGTCTACGTCAATAGGGAAGATCTAGTTAGCCTATAATCAAGGTGACTTCTTTACATGTATCGAGCATCCAAGTCCAATTAAAAGGTAGTGTAATCCATACCATGAGTCTCAACTAATACCAAGACAATCCATACAAACAATTAAGAACTCATACACATCCTCACCTAGTATACCAGAAAACCTAGGTGAAGCCAATATCTAGAATCTACCTAACATCTTCTTGTCTTCAATAGACCTAGAAGACTGGGCAACTAGTGGTTAAGCGATCTCTGATGTAGGAGGGACCTTAATTATGTGAGCCACAGCTATAGGCTCCGCCCTTGCCTTAGTACCACTAAGATGTGTAGACTATATATCATCAGACGGTGCACCACCAACCAATCCCAAAAGTTGAACCAATGTATCCGCATGAACTGAAGAATAAATAAACCTCGATAGATCCTAGGCTGGTCCTTAGCCCACTGCTGGATGGGCGAAAAATCCTTTAGCTTAGGAGAAAGAATAGGGTTTGGTGAAGGTCCATAATCTTGGCCCCTAGATGGGGCGCATATATAGGCTATCACAACCTTCAAGACATTTTTAAATAGTGATAGGATCCCTAGGATCAGTCTCAGGACCATCATCTCCTGTAATGGTAGCACATATCTTAGCCATATGTGAAAGAGTGAAAACAAAGGAATTTCTTAGAAACCAATACAAACTCTAAGCACAAAATTAGTGAAAAACGTGAAGAACTCATAAGAATGTCTTAAAGATATGAAATAGATGTCATCATTCCAATAATGGTACTCTACAAGACACTTGATCTTGTACCAACAATATTGGTAATCCTAGACTCTGATACTAATTTTTCATGACCCAATTTATGAGTCATATTGACACCAACTTATCTCACCAGTAGGTGAGCTAAATCGTAGATCAGAGGTTTAAGAAATGGGCTAATCTGGTGGAAAATAACCTAAAAGTCAAAAATAAACAATTATAGACATATATTAATAAGACAGTAATGATAGTCTAAAATATCCATAATAGTCCCATGAACTTGTAGTGTCAGTACAAAAGCTACTACAAAAGGAACATAAGTTTTGAAATAGTCAAATACAATGTGTCTCAGATAATGAAAGACTAGACATATATAATACAAGGAATAAAGGGGATACTTTAACTCTAAGAACTCAACACAACATCAAATCAATAATGGCTACTAGTACTCAGATATGCACAAAAAAGGTATATAAGTATAGTATGAGTACTAAAACCATGGGTACTCCGTATACATCATCAATTGAAAAAGCTAAATCATGATATAAATGAAATAAAAATGTGAGATAAATAAACTAAGTCATGGTAAAAGGGGAAAACCCAAAAATAAACTCCAACACTATAAATAAATAACTAATATAGATAAAATACGAAAGAAAGCACAATTAATACTACCATATTAGCCCTTATGATCCAATAAGTATGGAAAAGTAAATAACCCAACGCGGGCCCCCATTACCCCAGACGATTAATCAAAGGAAAGTAAATAACCAAAAATTCATAACTTTACAGAATATCAGCTATAACTATGAAAATATCCATATCGTATCATATCATAAATGAAATCTCAATGCCGTACTCAAACCAAAACTCAATAGTATCCTCATCATATCATTTTCCTGACTTAAATTGAAACTTATATCATCAATTGCTGAACTTAAGTCAAAACACAATATCAATAAACCACTGGATTTTCCAGAATTATCACCAACTCACGAATATCAAACTAACACGATCATTAAGTATTCAATCTCCTCAAACTTCAAAATAAGTATTTCAAAGGGTATAACATATGTATAGAAGTTTGCAAGAGATAACACAAATCTTCGCCTAAGGTTGATGGGAGGGCCTTGCTTTTAATTCCTAAAATCCATTCTGAGGCAAATTCTACCTCAGACTTGGTTAAGGTATCTAAATTCATTTCTAGTTATTACATATACCACAATTAGCCCTAAGATAGCAATTCTACCTAAATCACGAGGAACTAAGTTAATTATACTTAATTTATGGTTCTAAGATAGCCTAAATAGTTCAAATAATCAAAATAGGCAATCATACTTTAAATAGTTAAATACTATACTATATCTAGAACAAAATCATAATTATCCTATGAATTATCACAATCTATGAGGAAGGTAATACCTAGCCTACCTAGATGCCTAAGAAAAGCCCAAAGAATTAGCTAAACTGATAATTTCCCTTTTTAAGAAGCTTTCATAAGGCACCATGCTATCAAAATTACAATCTAGACATCAAAACAAGGACAATGATACCCATATTGCAATATTGTGCTTTGGGTTTAAAATTATAAAAGTACCCTATATGGGACCCATTTACGAAATCACACTTTTGAAATTAACAACACGTCCCTCTATGCTCAACGAATATTTACCCTAAAATGGGTAAATTTTAGGCTCAAATGGTGTTACAATCAACCCACCAATATTTTAGGTATTTTGGAAAAAAATGAAAAATTTAATCATAAAATTGACAAAATATTACCAAGAATTCGGAGAAGAAATGCATAATTTAAGTTCATAAATACTCCAAAATCACCCACAAATGATTCTCCTAAGTTTATATAGTTTTAGGGTTCTATACTCTTGAATATGGGTGAAAAATGAGAGAAATTAAGCTAAGTTGGGAATTTATAGCATTTCCAGGTATCCAAGCTTCTCTTAAGCAGTCACTGGTCTGCTCAAGTGAAACTTAAGCTGTAAGATCTTAAGAGAACTAGCGTCACTTTAGTGACATGTGATGCATTCACAATTACCGCTTAAGCGGTCCCTTGCCGCTTAATAAACCATCGTTTAAACTCAATGTACAGTCAAAATTTTCATTTAAGGTCGTTTCGGCTAAAAGTGGGTCCTACACCCATGTGCCATTTTTGTTAACTTTTAGCCAATAGCTCAAAATAATTTCAAGTGTCTTGGGACCCAAAATAAGGGTCCATCCAACCTAAAAAACTTTCCAGAGCTATTAGAACTGTTAAAATTGGCATACGAGGTTGTTCGACTAAAGTTTTTGCCTGGTAGAAATTTGAACTAGCAAAGAATTTATAATAGGAAATTAGCTTTAAAACCCAAACGAACAGCTCGGCTACCAAAATATTAGTTCTAGTATGTCATAAATTAATTGGGGTATCTATATAAAATCTCTAAATTGCACAAATGAGTGAGAATACAGAAAATAACTGGGAGAGTCATTACACTATTATGAAAAAATAGTGTATTTTTTGGTTGTAGATTAATGGGAAACCTTGGGTAGTTTGAGTGGTAGTCCGCGATGTCGCTTTATATTAGGATTAGTTATTGATAATTCTTGTGGAGTATAGTGTTTCGTATTCACACTTTCTTTTTTTCTTTTTTTTCACCTCGTGCAGATATTAGTTTGAGAAGTAGATCATAAATTTTGTTCTTTAGTGTTGATATTTTAGAGATCAAGGTAACGGATGACACTTCATTAAGCTTATTTGGATCTATCTTTATTTATCTAATGATTTATCTATATTTAAGATACAATCATTTATTGATACTATTTCATAGTTAGAGGTTTGTACTATTAACAACTAGACCTAGGATGTATCTTTAAAATTATTATTTTATATTTATATACTTTGGGATTATTTGATTCTCCTTCTTCTTCTACTTTTGATTCATTCTAATTATTTCATTTATTGTTGGGATAGGTTTACCTATACTAGAGGGCATGTCAGGTGCTATCACACACTTTATTTTGGATTATAAAATATTTGTATTTGATCTTCAGGTTCATTGGTCTCATTAGTATGAGCTAAGTCTAGTTGAGTTTTGCAAATTAGTGTAGATATGTCCCTTATCTATCTTCGAGAGGCTATATGACTTTAGAAGGAATTTATTTCATTATTTTATTTTGTGTGCTCATAGCTTTATATGACTTAAAATCCCTTACTTTCTCACTCTTATATGGTGAGCACTTGTTATTTCTTAGATAGAGATTCAGAGCCTATGCTTTTTGTATGTGGCAAGGGTAGTAGTTGAGGTAGAGGCTGGATATGATCATCTAGACTAGCTTAAGTTTAGGTTGGGTTTGTCTCTTGAAGTTCTAGAGGTACAAGTGATGTTGGGTCTATCAAGTTAGAGGGGTTGAGCTCAGTACAGACACCATCTATAACCGTACCTATATGTAAGACTCCTTAAAATTTCAATGATTTTAGTTTTGACACTCCCTCATGCATAATGCTGATTTTTGACTAAAATTATGTTTAGGGATGTTAAAGGGTGTTTTGGGAATGTTTTGGATTTTATGAAAGGCGTTAAGGGTCATTTTGGGACCCTGAGGTAGTAAGCCTCCGCGATAAGTCTATGTCACAGAGGTTAATCTCCCTGATATTGGCATGGCACGAAGGTTAACCTCCACGATATTGGCATTCCACTACGCTGCTTTGAATTCATGCAATTTTTCTTTTTTTCACTTGGGGTGAGCGACTTTTGGTATTTTTAACCATTGCACGAATTTTAAATATAAAATAATCCTATTCCCTTCAATTTTTAAAGATTAAATAATTCTCTCTCTCCCAAACTTAGAACCCAAGAACATTGAAGGGTTTTATAGTGAATTCATCATTTGAGCTCTAAACTCCAAATGGTTTTCAATTCCTTGTATATTTCAAGTGTGTTTCTTTTTTCCTAACTTTAATTTTACATTGTGGAATTAATTGAATGGATTTTCATGTGATTTAATTGTGGGTTTTTTAATTGGGTTGAAGGATTTTGGTTGTTAGTGATTGAATTACTTTTCCCATGTTTTAAATAGATTATTCATATTTTAAATTAGTGTTTTTGGGAAAAAATTGGTGCATGGTATAATGATGGAATGGGGGACCTCGGTTTCCCCAAAATTGATGGAATGTTGGCTTGATAATTGTATTAACCTCAACCCACCTTGTGACATGATTTTAGATATGGAAAATTGCATGGTTTAACTTGTTTTTTGAACCCAATGATATGCATTAAAGGATAAATGAATAAAAATGGCTTGTGATGGCCTTGGTATTGGATTTTGAATGGAACTTAGGAGTCTAATTTGGTTATGTCGATTGGTTTGGCATAATTATATTAGCCTGCAAGCATATTGGTATTACAATACTAAGTGGTAAATACCTTAATAAATGATTCCTGCATTACTGGTTTTCTTTATGTGCAAATTGGTTTGATTTAGGCTTAAAGGAAATTGTGTAGTTTATCGTGAACGTGTAAGTCTCTAGGGGGACAAACACTGAAAGCAATGTTTTTCGGCATTCGAAGTTTGTATGACAATGTGGTTGGTTCACATATTATCTATATATATTTTTTGGGATGGCTATTTCCTTGGTGCGTTTAGTTTTTCCTTAATTTGTGTGGTTAACATACACTGGGGCTCTTTCGGTAGGGGAAGCTAGACCCCTAAATCTCATGGGTATCTTAGGATGGATAGTGCTACACAGTTTAAATTAATTGGTTAAACTCATATATTCAAGACCCTTGTCCCTATCTCGATATCCTATAAATATATATATATATATATATATACGAATGTAGTCCATATAGTTTATGACTGGATTTTGGTAATTGCTTTATTTTATCCTTATTCCCTGAGTTATAGGCCAATACTTATCCTACTGACCATCCCTGGTTTCTACTTTATTTTATTATATAGGGTTTGAAGGGTTTTTTGTTGCTCCTATGCAGTGTTAGGTGGTTGAACACGTCCGTTGAGTTGTTATAAAGTGGTGATCCTCCATCCTTCAAAAGACGTTATTTCTTTACTCCTTCTTTATGTCATTATAATTTTGGCTTCTTTTTTGTTCATAGTCGGGGGCATGTTCCGATTTAATTGATATTCTGGTTTTAGAGGATTTTATGGACAAGTGTGGGTGAATTTTTATTTGAATTTTTTCAATTGACATTTGATTTATCTATTCTTATAACTACTATCATTCGGTTTATTGGCTTCCATTTTATTTTGATGATTATTATGCTTTTACGGTTAATTTAAGGGGGTGGTCACTAGTCCATAGAAGGCCTTAGATACCCGTCACAATTAGGCCCTAGTTCGGGTCTTGAAAGGTTTGGTATAAGAGCCAATTTTAGTATAGTTGGGTGTCCATAAAGCCTTGTCGAGTAGATTTTATTTTATGGGTGTTTAGCACGCCACATTTATAAGGGAAAGTCTATAAGGCATTTAGGAATGTTTTCCTTTCTTGCGTTCTATTTTGGGCTATAGAGTTTAGTGTTATGAAACTTTTCTAACTTCTGAATTCCTTGTATTTCAGATCATGCCTCCCTATCGATCTGATATTTGTAGAAACTTTACAGGAACCTTTGTTCCTACTTTGGATAATGTGGATGGGTCTCTCCCTTTTATGGAGTGCATACCTGGTCTAGGGTCCCTACACTTAATTGTACTGCTCCATGTGGGGTTCAACCGGCCCCTACTAGTCCTCCTCAAGCTCTCTAAGCTGGTGACACTTATGCTCAGTCACCTCAGGGAGATATTTCTATTGTGGATTTTCGTCAGTCTATTAATATGCTTACTTAGTTGGTAGCATCTCCATCTTATTTATTTGATCATGTTGGTTTTGTTGCTCATTCATCTGAGGTCACCCGGGTTGGCTATTTTATGAGGTTGATTCCCGCAATCTATATAGTCTTTAAGGTTAAGGAGAATCCATAAGGGTTCATTCATGAGATAGAGAGAATCTTTAGGGTTATGCATACTACTGATTTAAAGGGTGTGGATTTTGCTTCCTATCAGTTTAAAGATATTTCTTACCAATGGTATGATAAATGGGAAGCTATAAGGGGTGATGATGTTGATTAGATGATGTGGATGACTTTTTAGATTCTTTTCTTGATCCCTTCTTTTCTTAGCTGCTGAGGGAAGCTATTTATTAATCTAAAATAGGGGAAGATGAGTGTCAAGCAGTATGCTCTCATTATGCTATAGAGTTGGCGTCTAATATGAGGTGTTGAATGAGAAAGATTGCTTCTAGTTTGTCCCATAATTTGGTGCTAGAATGTAAGACTGCTATGTTGATTAATGATATGGATATATCTTGGGTGCTGGTTTATATGCAACTGCTTGATGATGAGAAAAAAAAGTAGGAAAATATGGATGAGAGAAGAAATAAGAAGTTTAGGTATTCAGAGCAGGGTCAAGTTAGCAGAACAGTAAGAGGGATAGTAGACAGGGAACTAAGAAGAAGAGCTGGGGAAATTTGTATTCCACTGCCAGTTTTCCTTATCCTAAGCCTTCAGGTGATCGTTGTTTTATGGCTAGTAGTGGTCCTAAGAAACAAGGTGCCTAGTCTCTAGCTAGTGGAGCTCAGTCAGCCCCACGTTACCCTTCTTTTCATTTTTATGGGTAGTTTCACGGTGGATATTGTAAGGAGGGGAGAAATTGGTGCTATAATTATGGTCAGCTTGGTCATATTCAGTGAGATTATCCTTAGGCCAGGGTTTCCACTGGGGATAATAAAGTTCCAATTGCCACTTCTTCAGCTCCTGCCACTAATGGCACTACTTCTGGTATCGGCATTAGCCGGAATTATCTCTATGCACTTGCTACTGTATGGAATCTAAGACATCCCTAGATGTTATTACTGGTATGTTACAACTCTTTCTTGGGATGTTTATTATTTGCTTGATCTGGCTTCTACCCTATCTTATATGACCCTTTATATGGCTATGCATTTTGGTTTTGGTATTGAAAATATTTTGGACCCCTTCTCTATGTCTACTTTAGTCGGCGAGTCTATTATTGCTAAAAAAATCTATAGGGGTTGTGTGGTGGCTATCTTTCATACAGAGACATTATTTGATTTGATAGAATTAGATATGGTGGATTTTGATGTTATCTTTGGGATAGATTGGCTTTATTCTTTCTATGTTTCTCTAGATTATAGGACTCGAAAGGTCAGTTTTTAATTTCCTAATGAACCTATGATAGAATGGTAGGGGAGTTCCTTAGTACCCAAAGTAAGGTTTGTTTCCTATCTTAAAGCTTAGAAATTGATTTCAAAAGGGTGTATGTATTATCTAGTTTAGATTAAGTATTCTAATTCTAAATGTTCTTCTTTGCAATCGGTTAATATGGTTAATGAATTTCCTGACAATATTCCAACAATTCCTCCGGATAGGAAAATCGATTTTTAGGATTGATTTTCTACTGAACTAAAGGATCTTAAGGAGCAATTGAAAGATCTTCTTGATAAGTTCTTTATTAGTCCTAGTGTCTCTTTATAGGTGCTCCTGTTCTTTTCGTGTAAAAAAAGACGGGTCCCTTCGGATGTTTATAGACTATTGTCAGTTGACTAAGGCTGCAGTAAAAAATAAGTATTCTCTTCCTAGGATTGATGATATTTTTTACCAGCTTCAGGGTGCTAGGTATTTCTTTAAGATTGATCTTTGTTTGGGTTATCATTAGTTGAAAATTAGGCAAGTTGATATTCCCAAGATTGCTTTTCGAACCTAGTATGGTCACTATGAGTTTTTAGTTATGTCATGTGGGTTGACTAATGTTCCATCTACTTTCATAGATCTTATAAATCAGTTTTTCAGGCAGTTTCTGGATTTGTTTGTTATAGTATTTATTGGTGACATATTGGTGTACTCGAAGAGTGAGGAGGATCATGCCATTCTACTCTGAATTGGGTTGCAAACTCTTAAGGAGTAGAAATTATATGCAAAATTTTATAAGTGTGAGTTTTGATTGAATGCTGTGACTTTTCTTAGGCATGTTGTTTCTAGTGAGGGGATCAAGGTGGATCCACAGAAAGTTGAGGAAGTTATAAAATGGCCTAGACCCATGACTCCGAATGACACTAGGAGCTTTTGGACTCAGCTGGGTACTATAGAAGATTTGTGGAGAGTTTCTCTTGACAAGGTTGACCCAGAAAAAAGTTAAGCTTTTGTAGTCCAATACTTGTGAAAGTAGTTTTTAGAAGTTGAAGGATAAGTTGACTTTTACACAAGTTTTGATCCTGCTAGAGGGTGCTGATGATTTTATTGTGTTTTGTGATGCATCCCGTGTGGGACTGGATTGTGTTTTGACGAAGCATTGTAAGATTATGGACTACGCTTCCAGATAAGTTAAGGTTCACAAAAGAAATTACCAAACTCATAATCTAGAGTTGGCGATTGTGTTCTATGCTTTGAAGATTTGGCTCTATTACTTTTATGGGGTGCATGTAGACATCTATCCATATCATAAGATCTTGTAGCATGTGCTTATGCAAAATAGATTAAATATCAAGCAAATGCGGTGGCTCAAGCTTCTTAAGGATTATGACATGAGCTTTCACTACCATCCATGTAAAGTTAATATTGTTGTTGATGCACTTAACAGGTTGTCTATTGGGAGCTTATCCC
This sequence comes from Capsicum annuum, assembly GCF_002878395.1. Lineage (NCBI taxonomy): Eukaryota > Viridiplantae > Streptophyta > Magnoliopsida > Solanales > Solanaceae > Capsicum > Capsicum annuum. The sequence continues at coordinate 140,774,819 of NC_061119.1, forward strand.
ATATTGATGAGGATCAATGAGGATTGGTGAAGGAAATTAATAGGTTGGTTAACTTGGGAGTTCGTCTTTTAGACTCTGAGAATGGGGAGTAATTGTTTATAAAGTGGTTAAATCATCTCTTGGAGCTGAGGTAAAGGAGAATTAGGTTTTGGATCCAATCATGACCCGAGACTCCCCCTAGTCGTAACATAGTGAGTAGAACCATAAGTGATCCCAAGCTAACCCATGTTCTAGGATAATTGTTGTGCAACTAATTTAAAATTTATATACAAGCTAAAATTGCTGAGCGGGAGCATAATCACGATAAAATCTGAAGGAATGTAATAGAGATAAAGTTTATAACATGATAAATTTGTAGAAAGAACTTGAATTACATATCGTGACTCTGACTGACCATCTATGAAGCCTTCACTATGCTGAGTATAGATAGCTGGGACATGCCTCCAAATACCACTAATCGTATATATGGATAATCAAAATACAACGCATGAGCTATAATGGACTGGAGTTCGCGAAAAAAGGGAACTCATCACATGCTGTCTAAATGCTGAGAATTGTCTAACCCTGGTGTGTGGACTACATCTAGTACCTACATTATAAAGGAATGTAACCATAAATGCATATACATGGGTAGAACATTGGAATATACTGAGTCTATTGAGACACACACTAAATCATGGAAATAATTAAAACATGCTATAAAACTAAGGATATAAGTTATTTATTGAAACATGCATTTAAAACATGGTTGTACATGAAAATGGTAAGTCAGAGTGAAATTTATAAGTTCATAAGCTGAAAACAATTCTGTAAGCTAGGAAGCAGTAGAAACATGAATGATCTATCTAAATCTCATGTAAAGTTGAACATGTTGTAAAGATGAACAGAGGATCATGTATGGATACAGAGCATGAAAATGTGAACATGCAAAATTGAGAATGCAAGACCTAGTATAGCAGGTACTGACATGATCTGAATAACATGAATAATCTATTACACTGACTAAATAATTACTAAAATCTGATTACTTGGTCAAGTAAACTTGAACCAAATTAGACTTATTGCTGACTGAAACGGAGAGATCATGTAACCGATATGCCCCAATCTGAGCTAATCGAGGTCCAACCTGCAACCCCAGTTGGAAGGGTGTTAGTACCTTGCCACCAGTACTAATTCTGGCTGACGATGTAGATCCACATGGTTGATGTCCCGAAGGACTAGGTAGTCAGTCCTAAACTTGCGGGTGACCCCTAAGAGAGTGTTAGTCCTAAATTGACGTATGACATATCATAATGCTATGCTAGCTACATAGTTTTGGAACTTAGGGATGACTACTAAGGACTCGGTCCTAACTAGCGGGTGAGCCCCAATCCCTAGGTTCACTCGGTGCAAAATCCTACTCCTAACTGAAAGACATTGGTATAATTATGGATCTAAGATAATGTGGTACTTTACTTATAAGTGCTCAGCATGAATATAATGTTTTAAATGTAATAATAAAATCATGGTCTGACTGACTTGCAACTTGAGAATAAAGGCTTGTATAACCATATGGGTATTGGGTGTTCATAACCCTCCAACATAGAATAATTACAAGAATACAATAAACATATTTAAAGTAGTGATATAAAGTCATAATTCAAAGACCCAAAACATGAGACATTTCAACAACCTGATAATTTACATGAATGTAAACATGAGAATGACTTAACCTTGGGATACTATCATGTTTCTACAGTTTAAAGCATAAGTTAAAAATTTGACATGATGCTACTGAACATGACCTAGGGTTTTAGAACTTCAAGCATGTAGGAACATGATTCACATGGGATAAAACTATTATCTTGGCTTGAATGTAAAGCTAACGAGAAAACATGGATAAATTTCATAGTTTACATGTATGATGACCATAATTATAGTAAAATTCATACTCAAATCAAAAAGAGGGTTTTTGGGCTCAATGGATAGATGTAACCCATTGATGAATACCCCACATACCTCAATTGGATGAATTCTTGTAGAAAACTTAAAATTGAAACTTAAATTCTTGAGTTCTTGAGAGAAGAAGCTTGAATTTTTTTTTGGTATGAGAGGAAGGGTTTTGAATCGTCTATTGGAAGCTTCGGGTTCAGAGAATGGAAATAACTTGTTTTGAGGCCCCTTAATTCATGTAAGAATGATTAGAAATGGTTTAGGGGTGTGAAAAGACTTTAACTCTCTTAAACTAAGTCAAAACGGAGAAATTTTGGCACTTGGCCTTTGCTGGGCGGCGCATGCCAAAATCACACCTAAGGGTGGGAGGCGCAAGCCAAAGCATACTTAAGGATATATGGCGAACACCAAAAGTATACCTCATCCAGTGGTTATTGGCATTTGTTATGCGACACATGACTTTAGCGGAGGGTCTATTTGGCGACACAGTCCAAATTCCAACATCTAAAAACACCCTAGCACAATCCATAACATCTAAACATGGTTTACCATCGAAATGGGGGTTATAAAGGTCATTTTGAATGCATTGCTAGTACATTAAAAGCACGGGACGTTATGCATACTGTTTCTAATGAAAATGATCATAACTTTTTGGTCGGATATCAGATTAAGGAGAAATTGGTATCGTTGGAAAGATAATTAAATTATCTAAAATTTGGTGGGTCTTGAGATGCAAAATTACACTATGAAAAAATTTATACACATTCAAAGCTGACCATTGTAGAATCGAACACCAAAATTTGGCTAAATCAAAGGCTCTTCGCTCAACTTTCCTATAAGCGATTCCTACAAACATTTTCCACCTCATAAGCACTCTTCACACAAGGATAAGGCTAATGGTCATGACATATATATTCAAATGTAAATCATGGTATTTGAGCTTATACACATAGGAACAATGGTTTGATTTCTAGCTCAAAAATGTGGGGTGACATTTTCTCCCTATTAGAAACATTCATCCTCGAACGATGGATAAGAGCTTATTAAAACTTTAGAATTAAGGAATAAGGTACGCATGACATGTCTGCTAATAAAGGATGTAGTTGAGTTGAAACATTAAAATTCCTATCATGAAACTAATTTCTAAGCTGACTAGACTTTATTCACTATAAAAAGCTGATTCATGATGAGAGTTTAGAACTCACTTCAAATGTTCATGATACCATCATGCATTTACAACTTCAAAGTGATAACTAAGGTAACAAAATACAAAGAGTTACTATGGAATGAATAAAGTACGTAACTTCTCATTAGGAATTTCCTAGCAAAACAAGAATAAGAATAAAAAAAAGGGCTTCCTTGCATCACCAAGTACATTATATAAGCATGAATCATGAGATAACAAGACTAAGTTCGTAAAATGGGTATTACGCTATCTAAGATATAATACTTGGATAACTGAGATCATCCACTGAACAATTATGAATCATGACTAAATATATGAATCAAAGAGATGATGGATGGACTGAACTGAATTCATAACTTGGATGGACGTGAATGAATTACCATATCAAATATACATGGAAAAAACATACAATGATCTTTTCCTAATATGAAACACTTACACTCTCCCATAAAAATCATTGATCATCACCACTATCTTTAAATAAGAAGAGGTCACTGAAAGGTTAGAACATGAGGACCTGAAGCATGAAAGAATGCTATGCATAACTTTGAAACTTAACTGAGGCCTAAGGATTAGAGTATCCATGACATAGATTCATTAAAGACATCTAAAATGAGGACATACATGACATAATATAATTTTGCTTATATAAGAGTGGAACATAAGTACCTTGAACTGAACATACTATAAAGCATTAGTACATGAGTCATGAACTGGATGACCAAAGTTTGGGGTTCATAAATTCATGGAATATGATTCATACTGCTGAGTGAACTGGAACTCCTTATACTAGGAACTGGAAGTGTACATGATTCTTTGGAAAGTTCATGAATATGATATATGATCATGGAGCTGACATGTAAGGCAAGAATAGATGTCGTGATAACCAAAGTACAAAACTTTGCACTGAAATAAGAATGGGTTGGGCATCTTCCTTCCTAACTAATGTTCTGCGATACGCTGGCATAACTACTAGAATCTGAGAGCCTAACTTGGTTCCTTTTTCTATCATATCCCCCTTAGATTTAAGCCATTATTATAAGTCTATAGACCACTTTAGTAAACTTTAAACTGAACTACAACCACTCTACTCTCGAGTCTGAGATATAACTACACACATAAATAATACACTCATCCTGAAAGACTATACCTGAAAGTGTAAAACCCATTACTAGTACTTCCTTTTGAGATAGAACTCTTAACTTTCTATAGCCCCAAAAATCATCATAAATAACTTAAACACTGAATAACATAGAATTTTCAGGAGTATCACCATACCAAAAGTTCACACCATCTTGAATTTCAAATCTTCTTTCTATTAGATCAATCATCAAAGATTTAAACTTAAATTCTAACACTTAACATGGATATTCTAAAAATTTTAATGAACCATACTAACTTCCTACATAGCCTATAAATATCACATCTCTAAACTTATCTTTTTTCCTAAACCATGATAATTACGATTACACTGAATATCCAACATCAACAACCTATAGCCTATAACTTAGCTTGTAAGAACATCATATACTATATTAGTAGCCTCATTCACACTTAGCAACTCAAGGGTAATATCTAAGCACACACATTATTAAAAATTAGAAATAATACAATCCCATATCACCTTGGGTACACCTCTAGATCATACTTAATTTCAAGTCAATAAACTAAAATTCTTGCACACATTGTTTCAATCCTACTTATACACCTTTCATTTAACTAGCCTCATGGATACATAATCTACTAAATATAGTTAAACTCTATCCCAACTTTACTACTGCTAAACTTTTAGGTTCATGCTTCTAACTGTTAATCGTATGTTATCATAGGATTATGAGAAAGATTTTTAGGGTACGTCTGACTTCGGCTCAATACATGATATTTCATGATCATGAATGAAATATTTCAGACTTTGGAACATAAAGGCACCAGTGGGATACTTTTTGAGCCAACATTAAACATCATAACTATTTGTGGGGACTTTCTAAGAAAACTTTATCGCTAGGAATTTAAGCTTTACCATTTCTATTACATTGAAAATAAGGCAAAGTTGACATGAATGGAGCATGATGAGAATCTTTACAAGTTTCATAGAGAACATATCTACAACATGATTTTAATTATAAAGAAGAAAAACATTACCTAAATGCCATGTAGCCTCTCAAAGAAAAGTACAAACATCTCCGTACCATTTTGCAAGACTATACTAGACACGACTTCATAGAGACCCTAGGAAAATTGAACCTTGTGCTATAGTTAAAAGTTTATCATGAACCGAGGCTACCCCTAGTCATAACATGGTGCTTAAAACCACAAGTGATCCTAAGCTAACCTATGCACTAGCATGATTCTTGAGCAACTAATTTAAAATGTATATACAAGCTAAAATTATTGAGCGGAAGCATAATCATGAGAAAATATGAAGGAATATAATACTAATAAAGTTCACAACATAATAAATCAGAAGAAAGAACATGAATTACATTTCATGACTCTAACTAACCATCAATGAAGCCTCAACTATACTAGCTACAGATAGCAGTGACATGCCTCCAACTACCACTAATCAATTCATATGCATAATCAAAATACAACACATGAACTACAATGGACTGGAGTTCTCTAAATAAGGAAACTTATCACCTACTGTCTAAATACTGAGAAATGTCTGACCCTAGTGTGTGGACTACATCTGGTACCTACATTATGAATGAATGTAGAAACAAATGCATACATGTAGTTAGTACGTTCGAATGTACGGAGTAATTGAGACATGTACTAAATCATGAAAATATTTAAAACATACATTACAATTGAGGATATAAGATATTTGCTGAAACATGCATTTAAAACATGGTTATAGATGAAAATGGTAAGTCATAGTGAAATTTATATGTTCATAAAATGACAAAAAAATATAAGCTGGGAAGCAGTAGAAAGATGAATGTTGTATGTAAATCTCATGTAAAGATGAACATGTTTTAAAGATGAATAGAGGATTATGAATGGATACTCAGCATATATACATAACCATATAAAACTGAGAACGCAAGACAAATTATAGCAGGTACTCACAAGATCTGAATAATATGAATAATCTATAAAACTGACTAGAAAATTACAGAAATTTGATTACTTGGTCAAGAAATACTTAATTGAATTAGACTTATTGCTGACTAAAACTGTAGGAGATATCATTTAACTGACATGCCCCAATCTAAACTAATCAAGGTCTAATATGTAACCCCATTTGGAAGGGTGTTAGTACCTTTTTATGAGTACTAACACTATCAGACAATGTGGATCCACAAGGTTGATGTCCTGAAGGATTAGGGAGTCAATCCTAAATTGGCGGGTGATACCTAAGAAAGTATTAGTCCTAAACTGGCAGGTGACATCTCATAATCCTATACTGGCTATGTAGTTTTGGAACTTAGGGACTGCAACTAAAGACTCAGTCCTAACCCACGTGTGATCCCCGAACCCTAGGTTCACTGGGTGCTAAATCCTACTCCCAACTGAAAAACACTTAACATGCCCCAAACTTCAGGCCATGTCGTATGGGCACCTCAAGTACACATGTACTGGAGGTCACCCCGTAACCTAACCTAAATACTTCGTCATATGGTATGAGTCGAAGGAACTCTAATTCACAAGTTAAGATTATGGAATACATGGGTTTAGAGTTGTTTAAATAGGGGAAGAGATAAATTCCTTAAACATGTGTTTAAATAGGGAAAGAGATACATTCCTTAAACAATATGACACACCAACAATCTTGACTCTTCATCTTGACAATAAATGTACATCTCCAAACCCTCGCCTCCAATCTTTCCTCCAAGAGCCTTCAGAGTATTTAGGAGTATTTGAGTCCTTTAAATGAAGAATTAGGAGGATAAAATGCCTTATATAGTGAGAGGGTTTAGGGTTTTAGGTATGGTGATTGACCAAAAGGTCCTTAGTAACAAGATAAGAAGCCCACATAGGTAGGGGTAGGACTCCCCCTTACGGTTCACTTGGCAATCGTTACCTAGGGTAGGAGTGGAGCCCTAACTCACACCCTAAGATTCTCCTAGGTTAACCACAATGGTTAGGGTATGAATAGACACCCTTGAGTCATATCCAAAGGGTATGACTCATGATCTAACTCGTATAGACCACCCGTAACCAAAACATCCATTTTATTTGAGACTTTACTCTATACGGTGTAGTAGCATATGATTAGTATGCATTAGTTACAAACAAAGGGATCGTACTAGCATATAGAAGGAATTATACTACCCTATCAGTATGTCTAGGGTAAAACAAGGGAGAGGTACAAGGTTACAAGTCATGACCAAGGGTATGACTCAAGACCTTCAATCGTGACCACTCTAGACACATCAAAAGTTGTTGTTCTTTCAAGGGTCCAAGGTCTAGGTGTCCCAATTCTCTCGCACTTTTATAGGTAAGAATAGCTACAAGTTAACACCTCAAAATATACCAAAGAAATCCTTTCTCAAGTTAGAAACAACATCCTATAAAGATACAACACAACACATATATCATGATCACTACTAATCAACCAAAAATTTTGCAAGGCCACATTCTCAGGTGTTTCATTCTCCCTGACTTAGGATCATTCATCGGCGAATAATGGGTAAGGAAACCATGAACATAATTCAATACATTAGAACACATCACAACAATTCTTCAAAAAAAAATTAGGACCAAGCACACAACAACGATACAACATAACATAACACATATCGTGATCATCATCAATTAACTATTTCATTCCATTTCTCTTGGGACTTAAACCTATCACAACAAGAAATTCAATATTTGATATTATTAGGAAATTTAATCCATCGTATTACAAGACACCAATCACACATTGGGAACTATAGTCCATTATCTAACAAGGACAAAAACCCAATCTCAATCATTTCAGACCTTACTGCATTGTCTATCAAAGACATAAATCAAGGCAAAGAGATTAACACATACCTCTATGACAAGCTTTTAAAATGGGAAATAAATGCGGGTACTTCTACTTCATGTCCTCTTCCCCCTCTTAAGTAGCTTCCTGATGATAGGCGAAATTACGCGCCTATATCAATATATTTTGCCCATATTTTAGCCTAGTTTCGAGAACTAATTATCTATTTCGTACACTTTTAGTCCTTTTTCCTGTAAATGAGCTAACAAATGTGATTAGGAAAGTTTCAGGTATAAATGATGCAAAATACAGCAATTTATGGCTTACTTGACGCAAAAGAAAGCTCACAAACGAGATGGAAAGGAGCTGGACGCATAAAGGACTAAATCTGCTGCATGGAAAATCTGTCCCGGGCTAAAACAGCATTTCTGAAGACTTTGGGACTTACAGACACAAAGCTGGATTTTTGCCATAATACATTAACCTAGTGCAATTAGGTTATGTGTTTCATCATTCTATTTGGATTATAATTTTGTAACCTTACCCTAGTACAATTGGGTCAAGGATTTCATTAGTATATTAGGATTTGGTTATTTATTTTATTAGTTTAGTAGGAGTAGGATAGGAGTATTATAAATACCCTATCATGTTAGAGATTTTCAAGAAGGGGGGGGAGACATTCTGACAATTCATTCATCTCCTTACAATTAAGACATCTTCCTACAACCCATTCTCAATTCTTCATTCTTCTACTCTTAAATTCCACAACAAGAGAATCGTTACTTGCTACGGAATCACTAAAACCACACGCCAAACACCTACTATTCACGCCATCCACCATGCAAAACGTGATATCCTTCGCATTCATGGGTAACTAAATCTCTTAGTTGGGGTTATGGAAGCCGAATGAGTTACTATCTATAGCTATGAGTTTGTGAGTTCAAGACAAGTATATTGCTTATATCATTATTCTCTTCATCTTAAATCTACATTCTTTGCGGTTCAAACACAAGAACACGCCATTCTAACATCTAACCTGTTCGAGAGAAAGGTTATTTGTCTAGAAAAGAAGACGCATAGACCAACGCCAGTCTAACATCTGACTTGTTCGAGAGAAAAGTTATTTGTCTGGAAAAGAGATAATGTCAAGGTAGTAGGACACCCTTTCCTATTAAAAAGCTAGTGCCGTACCTGGACTAACTTCTTGGAGAATTCGTACCGTTAGTCACGCTTTAAGCTCGAGAGAGTTAAAGTGAAATAGTCCTTGTTTAGGTCGAGAGACGCTTGGATTTACCATCGACTACAATTCTCTATAAGCAATTACATGTCAAGACTCTACACACTCATAGCCAATAGAGACGTATACCTCAGAAGGTGGACATAACCCCAACGCCTCAATTCTCATTGTTTACAACACACGTGACAATCTCTCTTTATTTTGCTATTTTCAGTTCTTACCTTCTTGTTTTGGTTACATACTACAATCCCCCCTTTCCTACGAGACTTGCACTAAAAGTCTAGTAATTTCTCTTGCTTGTTGGCCAAGCTATTCTCTGTGGGATCGATACCCAACCCAGGTTGGGTTCTATATTTGCTAACGACCGCTTTACACTCCCACGAGAGCTGTAGATTGAGCGTTATCACTTCCTCAGACTTTTGGTTCCTCTATAGTACCTTTACCAAAGAAACCTCTTTTGTTCATAACCAGCGAACTTGCCAATCCAAGATCCTCACCAGGACCTCCTCATAGGACAAAGAGTCTAAGATACCAACATCTTCTAAGGGAACAACCAAGGAAGGATTACCCAAACATTTCCGCAACATAGACACATGGAAAATTGGGTTAATAGAGTTCATACGAGGAGGCAACTCCAACTCATAGGGCAACATTGCCAATCCTCTTCACAATCAAGTAGGGACTGACATACCAGGGACTAAGCTTCCCCTTTTTACCGAACCATATCACTCCCTTAAACTTTCAAGAATACCCATTCGCCCATATTAAACTCTAAGTCCCTTCGCCTTACATCCATATAGGACTTTTGGTTACTTTAAGGGGTATTAAATCTATCATGAATCACTCTCAACTTCTCTAAGGCTTGGTGAACTAAATTGGGCCCAAGCAACTTACCCTTGCCAACTTCATACAACCCAATAAGTGATCGACATCTCCTACCATACAATGATTCGAAAGGATCCATGCCAATACTAGAGTGGCAACTATTATTATAGGAAAACTAAATCAAAGAAAAATGGTCATACCAATTACCACCATAATCAATTACATAAGCCAGCAACATATCCTCAAAAGTTTGGATTGTTCTCTCTGCTTGACCATCCATTTGCAGGTAGAAAGCGGTACTAAGGCACACTCTAGTACCCAAACCCTTTTGAACGACTTCTAAAAGTGGGACAAAAACAGAGGACCACGATCCGAGATAATACACATTGGAGCACCGTGCAACTTTATGATCTCCACAAGATATAATTTAGCATAATCCTCCATCGAGAAATTAGTTATCACAGGCAAGAAATGGGAAAACTTGGTTATTCTATCAATAATGACCCAAATACAATCACATTAATTCTGGGATTTAGGAAGACCGATAACAAAATCCATATTAATAGACTCCTACTTTCACTCGGGAAACACAATTTCTTGGTAAAGGCCATCGGGCCTCAAGTTCTCAACCTTTACTTATTGGAAAACCATACACTTAGCCACATGGCTAGAAATATCACTCTTCATATTATTCTACTAATAGAACTCCCTAAGGTCATGATACAACTTTGTGGCACCAGGATAAATAGCATAACGGGCTCTAGATGCCTCGTCCATGATCCTTTCCCTTAATCTATCAACGTCAGGAACACATAGACTACCTTGATACCTTAATATACCATCTCCACCAATCACAAAGTCTGCATCTTTGTGTTGACCCATATTACCCTTGATCTTCATCAAGTTGGGGTCCAATACATGATTTTTCTTGATTTCAACAACAAGAGATGATTGAGATACTGGATGCACAAACACACCGCCATCCTCGAAATCCGCAAATCAAACTCCAAGATTCACCAAATGAAGCATATCTTTTATTAACTCCTTCTTATCCTTATCAACATGGGCTAAAATCCCCATAGATAATATACTAAGAGCATCAACGACTATATTTTACTTTCTCGGATGGTAATGAAGACTCATATCATAGCCTTTCAATAGCTTAAGCCACCTTCTTTGCTGGAGATTTAACATATTTTGGGTAAATATAGATTGGAGGCTTTTATGATAGGAAAATATATCAACATCAAAACCATAGAGGTAATGCCGCAAAATTTTCAAAGCAAATACAATGACTAACAGCTCTAAGTCATGGGTGGGGTAGTTCTTTTCATGAACTTTTAATTGCCTAGAAGCATAGGCCATCACCCTACCATGTTGCATCAACACACAACCAAGACCGACATGAAAAGCATCACAATAAACCAAAAAACCATCACTACTTTGGGCAAGGTCAACACTGGAGCCGAGGTTAATTTATCTTTCAACTTCTTAAAACTACCCTTACACATATCAGACCACAAGAACTTGACATTTTTTGGGTCAATTTGGTCAATGGGGCAGCTATGGTGGAATAACTCCCCACGAACCTCCTACAATAAATGGCTAGACCCAAGAAGCTTTAAATATCGATTGGTGTCGTAGGTCTAGGAAACTTTTTAACAACCATAATCTTTTAGGGATTCACCATAATCCCTTCACTAGAGATGACATGACCAAGAAAAGTTATGGCTTTCAACCAAAACTCGTATTTGGGGAACTTGGATTACAAACAATGATCCTTCAAGGTTTGTAATATGACATAGAAGTGATCTGCATGATCTACCTTACTTATAGAATACACTAAGATTTCATCAATGAAGACAATGTCGAACATGTCCAAGAATGGATGAAAGACCCTATTCATCAAATCTATGAATGTCATCAGGGAATTGGTTAACCCAAAGAACATAACAAGAAACTTATAGTGACAATACCGGGTTCTAAAGGAAGTCTTAGGGTTATCCGCATCCCTAATTTTAAGTTGATGATAACCAGATCTAAGATCAATCTTAGAAAAACACTATGCACTCTAAACTTAATCAAATAACTCATTGATCCAAGGATGAGGATGTTTGTTCTTTACAGTCACCTTATTCAACTAACAATAATCAATGCACATACGAATGAAACCATTCTACTTGCACACAAAACACACGGAATCACCTCAAGGAGACATACTAGGCCAGATAAAATACTTATCTAAGAGGTCTTTGAATTTCTCCTTAAGTTCTTTCAACTTCGTCGAAGCTATTCTATAAGGAGGAATAGAGATCGAATGAGTGTCGGGACAAGATCAATCTAAAAATCAATTTCCCTATTCGGAAGAACACACGGAACATCATTGGGAAACACGTTGGGAAACTCATTAACCATGGGAACAGACTCTAGAGAAGGCTCTTCAAAGTTGGAATCTTTAACTTAGACCAAATGATACAAACACTACTTTGAAATTAACTTTTGGGACTTGAAATAAGAAGTAAACCTTACCTTAGGCAATAAAGGACTGCCTTCCCATACAATGACTGGCTCATTAGGGTATTTAAACATCACCCTCTGGGTCCAATAATCTAAGAAACAATAGCAAGAGTGCAACCAATCCATTCCCAAAATGACATCAAAATCAACCATGTCTAACTCTACCAAGTCAAAATAAGTATTTCTATCACCAATAGATATCACTTCCCCTTATAGAACCTTCTAACAATCACACTCTAATCAGGGTAGTAATAGAAAAAGGAACTGAAAAAATATCATGACCACAATGAAGGTATACAACCACATATAGGGTCACATAAGATAGAGAAACCCTGGGTTAATAAAATAGTACACACCACGGGAGAAAAGTCTTAACATACCCGTGACAACATCAAGAGATGCCTTAAAATCCTAGTGAGTAGTAAGTGCATACAAGTGGTTTCGGCCAGCGCCGGTGCCAGAAATAGAAGCAATAGCAGACATATCACCCTTTGGTGTGGAAGCAGAGGGAGTAGCAATAAAGGCCCTGTTGGCCTAAGAGGCTGCTAGAATGGGGCACCCATGATGCATGTGTCGAAGATGACCACAATGATAACATGTTCCTCTCCCTTTCTCACACTCACAATAATAATTCTAGCCACAGAATTATCAAGAGTGTACGGTGGAGTCAACTAAGCACCACTAGTCTAAAATTGGGCACCTTGTTCTTAGGAACCACCACTGAATTGAGATCGACGACCACCCAAGAACTTCGGGTGAGGACAGAAAACACTAGCCAAGGAGAACAAATCCAAAATCTACCACTTCTTTCATGGCCACTTCCACTATTTTCCTCACTACCCTCCAAAGGCCTAAACTTCCTTCCTTGCTTCTCACTAAGCTCAACTTGCTTCTTCATCTTATCTTCCAGTTGATGTATATCTATAATAAATATAGAAATATTTGTCTTCTCAATCAACAAAGCCATCTTTCTTTCAAAAACTATGTCACGGGACCATCCCAAAACAAATATACATAATCTAGCCCTCATGCTAGAAACTATCTTAGGAGCATAGCTTGAGAATTGGATAAATTTCAAGGCATACTCTTGCACAAATGACCACCCTTGCTTTAAGTTCACAAACTTTTCTACCTTGGCTTTCATTAATTCTTGAGGAATGAAGTGATCAAGGAAAGCCTTGGAGAAATACACCCAAGAAGCCGAGCTACCATCAATACCCCTAGACAACTCCCACCCTTCATACCACGGTATGCTACATCTTTCAATTAGTAGAAACCACACTCAACACCCTCAATTTCTGAAGCATGTATGATTTGGAAGATCTTCTCCATTTTATTAATGAAGCCTTTAGTATATTTATCGACCTTTATACCAGAGAACATATAAGGGGTCAACCTTATAAATTGTCCTATATTTATGGCCTCGCAAGAAATGGTAGGTAGAGCACCAAGCTCTGCTTGAGAGGCTACTAATTGAGTCAAGAGGTTTATAGAGTTATGAAAATCCACATTAGAAGCATCTCTTTCAGGGGATGAGTCAGGGTTGGTGGGTGGAACCCCATGAGGATGGCCAGATCCCATAGGCCTAGCATGGGTATGAACTCCAGAGGTAGGACGATCTTCATCCATAGGTCACTCAGAAGTGTTTTCCTGAGCCTTAAATCTTCTTTGAGGCATGATCTAAAAGGTATCAAACAAAATCAAAAGAATTTAAGACCTTAGACTTTATAGCTTGAGATTGAAACACAAGAAAGGGAAACATTTCCTAAAATGTCTCATTACTTCTCTTTTATAAGTGTGGCACATGCTGCACACCCATAAAAGAGACTTTAGTTGACATGGTATTATGAACACCCAACTGACCATAAACTTAGGCTCCGATACCAACTTAACACACCCCGAGCTTCAAGCCATGACATATGGGAACCTCAAGTACACATGTACCGGATGTCACCCCGTAACCCAAACTACATACTTCATCATATAATAGGAGTTGAAGAAACTCTAATTTACAAGTTAAGATCGAGGAATAGTAGAATAAGTTAACATTAGATTCATTGTAATATCTACGCCCAAGTTAAGAGTTGTTCATAATACCTCTACGCAAAATCAAAGTCAACAAGTATATATATGCTAGGACAAGCCCTCAACTATAGACAAACCAAGTTTTAAAGAGATTAAGTTAAAGATAAAGACTAAGAGATCAATGTCTTCTGGATATACAGAAGCTCACCACTTCAAGTCAATGCTAGAACTGCTTTGATATACTAATCACTGTGTAGGAAAAGAAAAAGTTGTTCTGGCCCTACATCACATGGGGACGTAGTTTTTGGAGATGGTTAGTGGTCAGAATGCTAACGTATTACTCAAGGATAATATAAGTGGTAATATACAACATCAATCAACAATAATTCAATATACATATATTAATATATATCACAATCCAACACATTCATACACTTATCCACACAGAAAGACATAACCCATGCTAATCAAGATATCAAGGCTCATCACCCTTCTCAAGCATTCATTCATTAAAATTAAATTGGAGGACTACCACCTTACATACTTATAGATTAATCAAGCTTTATTCACCAAGGACTTTAGCCACATTCACATTCTCGTTAGACTGGGGACTTTACCCATTTACACATATTTATTATGCTAAGGGCTTTAGCCATACACACTATCATTCAAACAAGGGACATCAACCACACATATTCATGTAGGAAAGGGACTCCAACCTCATACCCATTTGTTAGACAAAGGAATCTAGCCACATGCCATATTTAGACTTTACTACAAGCCTCTTCATGTGGCAAGGTACTTTGACCTCACGAGCTCTTCTTAAGCAACAAACTTTACCTTGCATTCACATTGAACAATGACTTTAACTTCAAGCCATATTATTAGAAAGGGACTTTGACCTCAAGCCATCACATAAGGAAAGGGACTTTGACCTCAAGCCATCACAACCATCATTAGTTGACATTTGGGACTTTAGCCACTTAGCCAATTCAACACTATACAAGACCAAAATAGTCATTATTAGAGCCTTCAATACTCAACTATCTCAATAGGCCAATGCCTTTATTCGATCAGTAACATAATTAATTTTATGGTCCTCAAGACCCTTACTTGACATTCACATTTCAGTAGCGTTCTTATGCCATACTTTAGTTCAATACACAATTATAGTTCATCTTCGTTTAATTGACTTGAACTCCCAATTGATTATTTAGCACAACAAGGTTATCATCACACCTTACATTGATTACCATACTCTTATAATAATATTTATCAAACATTCATACTCATTGGGCCATTTCCCTAGTTCAACACATCATGAACAATTTATTAGACAATTCACTTACATATTTTCACAAACACCTTTTGTGCATACTCATGACAAGGTAATTTTCATGGTAGATATCATCAAGAATATGGTTAATTAAGTCTCTCATGTTAAAAAAAATGTAATAGACATTCACATATGCAATCTACCATTAATAACATGTATCAACAAAAGTATAAAAAAGAATCATCATTATTCATTGTTAGGTAGTAAAACCCTTTTCATTTGATTCAAAACCACCATGTACACTTACTAATTAATGTGTAAAATACATGGGTTTAGAGTTATTTAAATATGGGAAGAGATATGTGCCTTAAATAAGATGACACACCAGCAATCTTGACACTTCCTCCTACAACTAGATGAACACCTCCAAACCCTAGCCTCTAATTTTGCCTCCAAGAGCCTTTAGAGTGTATAGGAGAGTTTGAGCCCTATAAATGAAGACTTAGGAGGCTAAAATGCCTTAGATGGGTTTAGGGTTTTAGGCATGGTCCTTGGTTAAAATCTAAAAAGTCCACACATGAAGGGGTATGACTCTCCCTTATGGTTCACTTAGCAATCGTGACCTAGGGTACGAGTGGTACCCTAACTCACAACTTAGCTATTTCATAGGTCAACCACATTGGTTAGCATATGAATAGACACCATTGAGTCATATCAAAATGTTACAACTCATTAACTAACTCGTATAGACCACCCATAACCAAAATAGTCTATTTGGTTTGAGACTTTACTCTATACGGTTGAGTAGCATATGACTCATTTGCATTGCTTACGACCATGGGATGGTATTGTCATATAACAGGTAGTATACTACCCTAACATTCTTTCTGGGGTACAAAATAAGAAAGAGAGAAGTCTATGAGTCATGACCAAGGGTAAGACTTAAGCCCTTTAATAGTGACCACTCTAGAGACATCCAAACTTGTTGTTCTTTCAAGGGTCCAAGGTATAGGTGTTCTAATTCTCTCCCACTTTGATAGGTAAGTACAGATATAAGTTAATACCTCAACATATACTAAAGAAATCTTTACTCAAGTTAGAAATAACATACAACAAGGATACAACACAACATACATATCATGATCACTACCAATCAACTAAAAATTTTGCAAGACCACATTCTCGGGTGTTTCCACACTAGTATTATTATGGATCTAACATGATGTGGTAAAGTATTAATGTGTGCGCTGCATGAACATAATGTTCTTAATATAGTAATAAAATCATGTTCTGACTTACTTATAACTTGAGAATAAAGGCATGTATAAAAAATTGGTATCGAGTGTTCACAACCCTCCAGCGCAAAATAATTATAAAAATATAATAAAAATATTTAAAATAGTGATATAAAATAATTTGAAGACCCAAAACATGAGAGATTTTAAAAACTTGATAAATTACATGAATTTAAACATAATAATGAGTTAACCTTAGGATAATATCATGTTTATACAGGTTAAAACATAATTGAAAACATTTTACATAATGCAGACTAAACATGACCTAGGGTTTTAGAACTTTAAGCATGTAGGAACATGATTCACGTGTTGAATATAAAAATAACAAGAAAACATGGATAAATTTTGTATCTTACATAGAAGATGACCATAATTACAATAAAAATTTATACTTGAATCAAAAGGAGGGTTTTTGGGCTGAATGGGTGAAAGTAACCCATTGATGAATAAATTCTTGAGTTATTGAGAGAAAAAAATTGAATATTGTTCTTGAAAAGAGGGGAAGGGTTGACGCTTACGGTTAAGAGGGTGGAAATAATGTTTTTTGAGGCCCCTTAATTCCTTTAATAGTGATTAGAAATAGTTTAGGTGTGTGAAAAGGCTTCAAAGCCCTTAAATTAAGTCAAAATGGATAATTTTTTGCCCTTGACTTTTTTTGGGCGGCGCACGCCAAAGCACACCAGTGGATGTGTGGAGCACACCAAAATTACACCCCGTTCAATGGCTATTATAATTTTTCATGTGACATACAACCTTAGCAAATGGTCTCTTTGGCGACACACACCTAATTTCAACGTCCAAAAACACCCATAACATCTAAACATGGTTTACCATCAAAATGGGGGACCTAAAGGTTATGTGGAATTCATTTCTAGAGCATTAAAAGAATGGGGCGTTACACATACTGTTTCTCACAAAAATGGTCATAACTTTTGGCTTGGATATCAAATTAAGGCAAAATTGGTATCATTTGAAAGATAACTAGATTATCTAAAATTATGTGGGTCTTGATATGAAAAATTCCACATATATAAGAAGGTATACACGTTCAAATATTACCCTTGTAGAATTAAATAAAAAAATTTTTACGAATCGCATTAACTTTGCTCTAAATAATTCCTACAAACATTTTCCCACTTTATTAGCATTCTTCACACTATGATAATGAGCATGATAAATGTATTCAAATATAAAGCATGGTATTTGTGTTTATATATATGGCAACGATAGTTTAATTTCTAGCTAAAAAATATAGGGTGTTACAATCACATAATTATGCAAATTAAGGATGATGTGGGTTAGCAAAAGATTATGGCTTTCAAGATTAAGCGAGATGGAATATTAAAGTATCAAATTTTATTGTGTGTTCCTGATGTTGATGGGCTACAAGAAATGATTTTGACTGAGACTCATGAGTCCTAATATAAGGTTTATTCGGGTTCAACTAAGATGTATCATGCTTTGAAAGAAATTTTGTGATGGAACAATATGTAGATAGATATGGAAAGTTTTCTTGCTAAGTGTATCATTTGTCAGTAAGCCAAGGTTGAACACTTAAGTCCTAGTGGCATTTCTTCAGAGATAGAGTTGCCTTTATTAAAGTGGGAGATGATCAATATGGATTTCATATCGGTCTTCTGAAGTCTTAAAATTAGTACAATTCTATTTGTGTCATTGTGGATAGGATGACTAAGTCTGCTTACTTCTTTTATGTCAGGACTAACTATTTGGGAGATAATTATACTCGGTTGTTTAGTCAGGTTGTGATAATGTATGGCATGCCAATGTCCATTATTTCAGACCAAGCTACATAGTTTTTTTCTTACTTCTAGCATTTGTTTTTGATAGGTTTGGGGTGTCAAGTGAATCTCAGCACTATTTTCCATCCTTAAATGAATGGGAAAGAGAAACATACAATTCAACCATCGAAGGATATTCTTAGGGCCTGTGTAATTAATTTTAAGGGAAGTTAGGTGGATCATTTGCCTCTAATTTAGTTTGAGTGTAACAAAAGTTATAGTTTTTGCATTCAAATGACTCTTTTTTAGGCTTTTTCTGGTTGGGGGTATAGGTCTTCTATTGGGTGGTTTGAGGTAGATGAGACTAGGTTATTTGGTCCTGACTTGGTTCACCAATTCATGGAGAAGGTAAAAGTGATTAGATAATGACTTAAGACTGCTTAGAGTCACCATATATCTTATGCAGATATGATGTAGAGGGATTTGGAGTTTGAAGTAAATAATTGGGTAGTCTTGAAGGCGTATCCTATTAAAGGAGTCATGAGGTTTGGGAAGAAGGGAAAGCTCAGTCCCCATTACGTTGGTCCATACCAGATTTTTAGGTGTACTAGGAATATCACATATGAGTTAGATTTTCCTTCAAGTTTAACTTCTATTCATTCTATTTTTCATGTGTCTCTGCTGAAAAATTTATGGGTGATCCGTCCTTGATAATGATTGTTTTGGATATTGGTGTCACAGATTTGTTGTCATATAAGGAGGTCCTGATGGAGATATTAGAAAGGAAAGTTCATAGATGATGACAAAAGATGTAGCCTTGGAGAAGGTTCTTTGGAGAAATCAAAAGGTAGAAGAGTCTACATGGGAAGTTGTGGAAGATATGAAGGCCACGTATCCGTTCTTGTTCCCCATGTTGGATGAGAGTTTGTAATGTATGCATCTCATTTCCCTCTAGTCACAATTTGAAGTTGTCATTTGATTTTGATGTATTAATGTTATTCTCATTCAAAAGTGTCCTAACTCATTATTTAGGAATGAATAATCCGATGGGGGGGATAATGTAAGACCTCTTAAAATTTCAATTATTTTATTTTGACCCTCTTTCGTGCTTAATGTATATTTTAGACTTGAATTATGTTTAGGAATGTTAAAAGGGTGTTTTGAATTTTCTAAAGAGGTTCAGGGTTATTTTTGAACCTCGAGGCAGTAAACCTCTACAATAAGGCCGTGTCACGGAGGTTAACCTCTGTGATATTAGCATGGTATAGAGGCAAATCTCTATTATATTGGCGTGTTGCTCCACTATTTTAAATTCATGTAATTTTTTTAACTTGGGGTGAGGGGATTTTGGTCATTTTACCCCTTGTATGACCTTTAAGCATAAAATAGCCCCATTCCATTCAATTTTCAAAGATAATATCATTCTCTTTCTCTCTCAAACTCAAAACCTAAGAACATTCAAGGGTTTTACAGTGAATTGGTCATCCAAGATCTGAACTCCAAATTCTTTTAAATTCCTTGGATATTTTAGGTATGTTTCTTTTTCTTAACTTTAATGTTACATTATGGATTTTATTTAATGAATTTATGTAATTTAATTGTGAGTTTTGATATTGGGTTGAGGGATTTTGGTTGTTACTAATTGAATTACTTGTCTCATATTTTAAATTTATTATTGTTGCTTTAAATTAATATTTTTGGGACTAAATTGGTGAATGGTATAAGTGGTTGGAATGGGGGACCTGGGTTTCCCCAAAATTAATGGAATTTTTGCTTGATATTTGCATTATCCTCAACCCACCTTGTAAACTTAATTTTAAATATGGAAAATTACATGGTTTAACTTTATTTTGAACCAATGCATTGCATTAAAGGATAAATAAATGAAAATAGTTTTGGATGTCCTTGGTTTTGGATTTTAAATAGAACTTGGGAGTCCAATTTGGTTATACGGATTGGTTTGGCATAAATATATTAGCTTACAAGCATATTGGTATGACGATACTGTAATACCCCGATCATTCCTTAAGCCTAAATCTATCTTTTTGAATGGATATGTATGACTTCCAAAGTGATTGATGTTTAAACCATGTTGTATTTATCTAATTTTCATTTTTGTCATGTAGAGCATTGAATAAGCTTTCCATTGATATCAATTTCATCGAAATCCGATATCGGATGAGTGAGTTATGGCCATTTTACTTAATGCTATCGGATAACCCAGGTTTGACAATCGACCTGGTGGAACGTTAGGTCCTTGGTGGACCGTCAAGTGTCCCATCAAGCCAAGGTAGTAGCTCCCTTTTTGGGATGTCATGTGACGGTCAAAGTGGTGGACTGTCACAAAATTGACGGACCATCAAGGTGTCCGTCAGACCGAGACAGAATGTCTCATTTCTAGCCCTCAAGTGACGGACGACTTGGTAGACCATCACTTTTCTGACTGACCGTCTTCAACTATCACATCGAGGTAGAACATTCCAGTTTTGGTTTTCGAGTAACGGAAGGCTTGGTGGATGACTGACGGACCGTCAGGTCGACCGCTACATGCCCCGATCAGCAAATTTCAACTTTTTTTCAAAGGGGCATCTTGGTCATTTCCGCTCCTTGTGGCCTTATATATATGTATATCTATGTAGAGAAGAGAAGACTATTTCTCACCATTTCTCTCCAAATTTCTTTCAAGAATTATCTAGAAACCTAGGGTTTCTTCCAAACCGAAAAAATCAAATCAACTCCAAGAAATTCAAGAAATCTCCCATAAATTTCTTCAAGTTGTTCAAGAACTAAGCTCCTCAAGTCAAAGGCAGCAAGGTCTTGGTCTAAAAGTGTGAGAAAGAAATTTCAAGCAAGTCCTTCAAAATCAAAATCTAAGGTATGTGGGGTTTTAACAAGAACACTCCTTTCGTTCTTATGCCTAAAGGTTTAATTTCTACTACTGATTTACATGATTTTGCAAGTGGGTTTACACCCAAATTTCTTTAATTATGATTTGTGAGATTTGAGTTGAATAAGTTTTATATTTATGATTATTTCACCATCATGTTTCCTAAATTGAGGGTTTATTCCATGAGCTGTATATTATCATTATGTATTGATGATTTCTAAGAAATTTAACTCAAGTGCCATGAGTTGAATATTCTTAATATGAATTTATGATTTTTGAACGATTTGAGACAAGTGTTATGAGTTATGCCTTTCTATGAGAACTTTAAATGTTGGATGTATATTGATATGTGAACTTAAGAGTCAAGAATGAGTCTTATGATATTTCCATGAAGATTTTGATATTTGAAATGACTTGATAAACAAATGTATTTGATGCCGAGAAAGATTGTGTTGAGTTGAGTTGAGTGGAGTTAGGAATCCACAAGATGTTTATGATTTACAAATGAGATATATTTATGTTTTTGTCTTTATGATAGACCCATGAGTTGATATTGATTGAGGTGGATTTCCTAACGCGTTCTGAGCTGAGTCTGGGAGGAGTATTTAGCATCGAGTGGGAAATATGGTATTTCTCCAGAACTACGTGCCACCATAGGATTGATATTGATGATTGTGAGACAAAGGTCGAGTATGAGATTATGATATTGAGATTGAGGTTGTACTTCCTAGGAAGAGTACAACACCCCTGTCAATGTGGGGTTCTATCCTTAGAAGGGCAAAACATTGGACTCTATGCGGCTCACATGGAATAGTTATGTCGGTTATAAGAAACTCCCAAACCCATAATAATCTAAATACCTTGAGTTACCGAGTCACTCTAAGTGATGAGTCAAAGCTTTTAAGTTGAGTTGAATGATTAATGAGATTTATGAAGCATGTGTTATTACTGATGATTGATGGAAATAATATTTCAGATAATTCAAGCGAAGAGAGTTATTAATGTCAGCATTCATGGTTTTCTTATACACTTATGATATTATTTAAAGTGTTGCATCCACCCCCACATACTCAGTACATTCCCCAGTATTGACTCTCGTACTCTTTTGTATTCTATATTTCATCATAATATAGATTCAAGTGCTCAGTCTCAACCGTGACAGTGATCTACGAGTACCTTAATCTACATTTATGTAGTTGGTGAGTTCTCATGGTTCGAGGACCTATGTTCATGATTTTTGTCTTACTAATTGATGGTTGTTTATTTTTCTCGTTCAGTATGAGCCAGTTGAAGATCTGTCCTAATGGCTCTTTAGTCTTATGTAGTTAAGGCTTTGTCAGACTAGAGTACCAGTATGTATAGAACATTAGTATTTTGATTGTACAGGACAATATTTCCTTGTATCTTAGTATGTTCATGGCATGATTATTCTTCCTTATTACCGCTTGAATATTATCATGGTGAATTATAGGAGTAAAGACAGGCTTAGAGGGTTAGCTTAAGTCTGTGTATGGCCTTAAGCACCGGTGACGTCTCGGGATAGGTTCTTGGGGAATTACAATACCAAGTGGTAAGTGTCTTAATGAATGACTCTTGGGTTACTAATTTCTTTTATACACAAATTGTTTTAATTTGGGCTTAAAGAGAATTGGGTAGTTCACCTTGAAGGTGTAAGTCTCTAGGGGATGAACACTAGAAACCACGTTTCCCAAATTTAGAGGTCTATATGACTGTGTTCTTGGTGCACACTAGAAATATATATGTATATATATATATATTTAGGACGACTATTACCTTGGTGTCCTTAGTGTTCCATTAGTTTTTCCTCGGTTTGTATGGCTAACACACACTAGGGCCTTTCTAATAGGGGGAGCTGGACCCTTATTGTCCATGGGTTCCTTTAGGATAGGTCGAGCTACACAGTTGAGTTAAATCTTTAAACTCTTATATTCATGACCCTTGTCGCTATACCAACATCCTATATATGTATACACATATGGTGCATATGTTTTATGACTAGATTTTGATAGTATCATTTTATCCTTATTCCCTGAGTTACATGCCAGTGCTCATCCCACTAACCCCTATAACTAAACTGTCAATTCCATTTAGTCAAAAATTACTTGGGGTAGCTATAAACAATCTCTAAATGGAAAAAATGAGTGGAAATGTATAAATTGAGTTAGTGGGTCATTAATCATCTATCTGGTAATAGAAGAAGAAGATTGATGAGGATGATTAGAAATCTTAGATCGAGATCATGTAACTATGTACAAATATACCTAAATCCCCAACGACCCCTTCATTCATGAGACATTATGCTGGAGAAGAGAGTTTGTTATAGGTCCTACCTTTGTGAGCTGCTAAGCTGGAAAAAGTGTATACAATTAGTATAGTATGGCACTTGGATTATTTCTTGTACTAGGAATTTACTTTGCATTCACTTATTCATATGCATTTCCTATCACTGTATGTTTTTTGGTGCTTATTTCTATCTGCCATATGGGGGTTGCATAGGTATAGTCTATGATTGTTGTTTGTTGAGTGTTTATTGAACCTTTCAAGTTTATGGGGACCTAATTAGGCATTTTTTGTTCGGAGTAGTCGGTTACTTCTTTGATGTTTTTATGGTTAGTTCATGATAGGTTTATTATGGACTAGTATTGAGGTTGGAGGTATGATTCTGATCTCTTTCCTTCTTACTGTAAATTACATTATGGACAGTGTATTAATTATTAGACATTTTAACTATTAGCCCAGCTCATGCGAGCATCATCTTTCCTACTTGATTATGATTTCCTAGAGAGGTTAGGTTGGCTACCTTAAGTTGTTGTCTTTGAGTTATTATCGTGTGTGTGTGTATATATATAACTACCGTATTACCATATACCCCTCTCTTCCCTTATTTATTCACAATGCATATGTATTCCTTGAACTTGTACGCTACTATATATCCATCTTATATTATTTATTTGTATATTGGATAGTGATATACATTATAGTAATTTAGTTCCTGAATACCGCCAGAGTAGGAGCTCAGTCAGTAGTTGCCTACCAAGTAATACTTGTTCGGTATTCATACTACATTTCTGAATCCTGCAAATCATAGAATGAGTTCTCTCTATTGGTGTGTGCATCGTATGGAGCATCTCTGGTTTTGGTATTTGGGGTGAGCTCCTGAGGATTAAAGTATTACTACTCTCCCACATAATGATTGGACTTATCTCTATGTTGCATTCAGAGATAGATTGTACATGTATTTTAATCAGTAGTTGACTTTGTACTCATATTGTATTAGAAGATCTTGTACTAACTTCATCGAGTCTTGGGTTGCTTTAGATATTTTATTATTTATTCTGCTATTTCCTTCTATATTTCTTGATAGTCTATTACTTGTTGTTCGGACTATGGGTTGATTTCCCTACAAGTGGGTCATAGTTGGTGCCATCATGATCTGAGAAATTGTGTTGTGACAAGTCATCTATTATGAAGTTTTAAATAGTTTGAAATAAGTCAATCACATAGAAACATATTTATTTTTTTAATTCTTCAAGTCTTGTATTTAAAGGTTTTACATGTCACGCATATCAACAAGTCTAGAAGTAGAGAGAATTTAACAAAAAGTGAAATTTTATCAAATAAATCCATTCTAAATTTTGAATCAAATATTCAATTCATGATATGTTGATCTAGCCAATTCTTTTGTTGATAAAGTTGGATTAATAATTAAAGTTAGAATTATGCAACATAAATGGAGTCAAATTTTTGGTTGATAAAACTGGATTAATAATTAAAGTTAGAATTATGTATCTCAAATGAAGTCCAATCACATTTGGGCCAGTCTTTTAAGTTGATAAGATGAGCCCAACTCATGCTCTTCAAGCCTAAGGTCTGCTAGAATTACTTAGAGAACAAAAGGCCCCCACGCCCTAGTTTATGCCTATATAAAAGGGTCTTAGTATTACGAAATAGACACACAGAAACAAAGAAGCTCTTCATTGGTAATACACAAGCCTTCCGTATAAAAAGAAGTCTATGTTCCTATATGGTTAGCAGCAAGTATCCATACCTCCATAAGTGCTATAAATTAATGGCTCCATAATCATGGTGAAATCCCATTAGGTATTTCATTGAAGGTTTTGATTTGATGGTCGTGAAGAAAAGAATTAGAGTAATGTATATTTTTATATAAGATTTTATAATTATTGTAATCCTTGTACATATTAGTAAAATAAAACATTATTCCTGGTCAATATTTCCTTGTGTTGATTAATAATTTTCAAGAAAGAAACTTAGCTTCTTACAAATCAGCATCCTAAAAACTAGTATGCATTATGTGATCATCATATTAATTCTCTTAAACAAAGAGTCATATATAGAAAAGAAAACAATTTGTAACAAAGTGTGAAGAGTATTTTATTGTTTCAATCTTCCAAAAATTTGATGCATCCATGATTCAAAATAAGGGATGAAAATAGGTATATTTCATCCAAGATAAATAGTCTACATTTCAAAAGTTGTGAAAGCTAAAAATTATGGCCGCTTGACTTAACAATATCATGTTTGGGTTATTCCTTTAAATAATGACCGAGAAAGGAACGTTTGAGATAATGAATACAATAAGAAATATGGCTCCATCATCAGCATAGTTCTAGCATCTGCAAGATAATTTCTAGAAGAGCATTAAGTGGATAAGTAAAAATCTACAAGATCAAGTTAAGGATTTCTTTAGTAAGATCACGCAAAACTAGAAAAATCAAGTAGGGCATATTCTAAGTTGACTTCGATGTAAAATATATACAAATCTGTAAATCCTTTGGCCGCGATTTATACACGTTGTAATTCTTGGAGTTCACTTTCAAAAAAACTAAGAAGCATGTGATTTCGTCATTCATACAATGAGTTACGGCTTTTATACTATAGGCGTGCAAATCTAAAGAGAAAATCACAACATAATTTGGGTAAACTTCAAAGAGAAATTTATGCAAAATCTGTAAAGCCATGATGTTTTAAAAAATTGTAGTCCTTAAAGTCCTCTTTCAAGCAAAATAAGAAACTAGCGATTTAGTCAGCCCTACACCAACTTATAAACTTTATACCTTATATGTAAAATTTGAAGTGATGAACATGGCAGAGTTTGAGATAACTTTAAAGAAAAATCTATACAATCCATAAAGACTTTGGCCATGACTTTTATACAAATTATATTTCCTGGAGTCCTCTTCCAAATTAAATAGAATCCTCCTTATTTTATCAGTCCTGCACCAAGTTATGGATTTTATACCATACACATGCTAACCTGAAAAGTTGGTGTGGTAGATCTCTTATCACATTCAAGAAAATAAACTCCAGATAACCATGAAAGAGTTTGGCCCTTAAATTTTGATATTCCACACCATGAAAGAAATATTTGCAGAAGATATACATAGTTAGAATTAACACATTTTAAATGATGGATACTCCAAGTAATTTTGTGCATCCACTTATGATTTTACCAGAGTTTGGAGGATGAAACATGCCATCTACCACCATCAAATAGTGAAAAGGATAATAAATGTTATTGCTAGTCAAGTTTGAACCAAGACTTATTCCATATCAATGCTTAAAGCATCAGATACCCCTGATCCTTTTCACTAAGTTTCAATAAATGGGCATACTATATGCTTCTCTCACCAAAGCTACAATAGAATATGCACCACTTATATTTCACAAAAGAAAGATTCTAAATATACATCAAATACTAACCTCTAAGCTATAATAAAATGATGCTCAAGGTTGACAAAGAAGTACTCCAAAACTTTTTATCACCAAGTTTCAAGAGGTAACCCACCAGTTGGCAGCTTGACAATTATACGGTCATTCGTTTCATCTTTTCAATCTGAAATAAAGACTAGCTACACCTTTAGAAAGACCTAAAAAATCCTTATTCAGAGGAAGAAACAAAAATGGAAGCACACTCATGAATGATGTGCAAAGTTATGGCCTGTCAGATTTAAAGCCAATTTAAAAAATCAATTTTGGTTAATCCTAAAGGATTTTTTGACACGACCCGAATTGAGGACTTATCGTAATAGGCATACCAAGTATAACAAGGATTGAGGACCACCCCCGTTACCCAACCCAACCACCAAACACATACCCTGAGTCAGATGGATCTTGAACATATAACAAGATAGCATATTTATACCAATTCAGACTCTGGGATAGGTCCACAACTATAACCAACCCAAGAGAGTCCAACCATCCAACACCCATCCAATAACCAATACCAAAACATTGAAAATAACCAAGTATAAGTCCATAATATAAAAGGATGGAACAATCATAAAGACAGTCTAATGGTATCAGCCCTAATACTAATGTCAATACTAAGGCTGACACCAATACCAACACCATACATTCCAACCCATAATAGTTCCATAAAGCCTCTAACCGAAAATAAAACAATATCCTGTTAGGATATTCCCTCAACCATAGCCAAAACTAATGCCTATGAAATAACCAAGTATGTAGATACATCTATGATATGAAATAGAGCCTTTCGAGATATGGAAGTTCACCACTTACATCTAACAGAGCTGCTCCCGAATCCGATCACTAAGTAGGAGAAGTAGAATAGCCAATACCAACATAGAATGGGCATACAACTGCCCAAAGATGGGTTAGCAGGTATACACTAACAAGTACTCAGGATAAGGATAAAATAATGCCAAACTTGAAAATCAAGTAAACCAACTATATGTATTCATAACCATACATACATACTTATTACCATGCTGGAAAAGGGAACCATGTTTAGCATGCTTTTAAAACTATTAACCTAGGTATGTGTAGCTTAACCATCGTAGAACCACCCATAAGCTATATGGGTCCAGTAAACCCACCAAACAGCCCCTGGTGCATGTAGTCACACAAACTAGAGATAACATAGAGTAGGAGATTCTCGAGTACACTTCGTTCTTCATGAAAAATATATTTAAGGTACTTAGAAGATTCTTGTGTACCCCATAAGTATCATATATGGTCATCATGACCAATTCTCATGCTGGCAAACTTGAGTTTCCAGTGTCCATATATTGGACTCACACCTTCACAGTTAGCTATCACACCCCACCATTACTACCCAATTAAAACCATTACCACACAACCAAACATCATCCCATTTATTATTAACCAAGGCTATAAGTAGTGGTATCATTATACCAACTATAGCTCGCAAGAAATGTCCTTAGCCAACCTTTTATAGAAGAAGGGATTTCCATGTACCCATAGATTACATTATTAAGTTGACTTGGGAGAATCTGATGTAATCCATTAGTAATCATTATTCTATTTGCTTGGGGGATTCCCTTGTACACTACAAGGCTTTCAATTAGACCAACCATAACCACCAAGACCCTAAAGTTTAGCCTTTCCAAACTTTTTATACCAATTAGGGTTCCATTACCAAGTTATACCATGTAATAGTTCCATTAAAAGTCCAAAAATATAGTAAAAACATTCTCATAGGAATTTTATCAAACACATTCGGGGCATAGTTTTTCCAAAACCAAAACCAAGTACCAATTAACAATTCTCATGCAACCAAATGTACAAACCATCATTAAAACATTTAAATCTATAATTAAAATATGGGAAAACCATAACCAAACATTTATAACTAAAATCCCAACATGTATTTGAAAAAAAATCATACAACATTTATGCCATGAAAACGATTAATAATGTATGCCTTTAGTTGGAACAGACAATGATGGAGGAGTAACATGCGTTGGATTGAGAAGAAGATGAGAAGAAATCACCCCTTTGAGCCTCAATTGACCACCATAAAGTAAACCCCATCTTTCGCTTAACCCAACAGCCTTGACAAATTTGTTTAATTGATTGCAAATAGGTTAATGAAGATCCAATATTGTGTTTTAAGTCGTGGGGTCCGAAGGAGTTATAAGGGAAAATATCCAGAATACCTCAAACATAAACTATATTAATTTTTTGCATGAGGGTATGACCCCGCCTTATCCATACCCTAGTGTATGAGTGGACTTAAGTCATTGCTAGAAATAGAGTGAATTCATAAATCTATTACCCGGTGTGAACTTTTGGGACTAAATAGCTATAAAAGTGTAGAAAGGGTCGGAATCTCTCACGATCGGAGTAATTAGTAATATCAAATCATAGACCAAAATATGTCTCTGTCAAATCTTTAAAATGTCATTATTAATCTCTTTTATATGTAATTTATCCATTAAGGTAGACAATTATTGTTATGACAAAATATGTCATAAGGTGAAAAGTTGGCTTTAAACCCTTATTTAGTAAAAAATAGTAATAAGGTTACATTTTAGCTAGAATTGTATCATTTATCGACTTAATCATCATGAATACACGAAATCTCTGTATGCCAACACTCGTATTCATACAAAGGAATAATAAGCATCAATATATTCCTATACTAACACTAAATCCTTTATAGGGATAAACATTTCTCAAAAGTCCAGTCTATATGATAACACGACCTTTGGCCTAATAATGTTTCAAAAATAATTACAACATCATAATCAAGACCTTAGGCCCATATACGTATCTAGAACAAGTATAGATAGTCATATTTTTAAGCCATCTCCTATCTAAGAGGCATAATATCAATAAGCATTTCATATCTAGGAGGTATACTATCAATAAGCATCTCACATATAGTAGGCATCTCATATCTAGGAGGCATAATATCAATAAGAATCTCATATCTTTGAGACATCTCATATCAAGGAGGCATAATATCAAATAGCATCTCATATCTAGGAGGCATAATATCTATAAGTACCTCAAATCTAGTAGGCATCTCATATCTAGAAGGCTAATATAACAATAGGCCATAAATCTTAACTATTAGGAATATTACCTTTTTAGGCCAAATATCACATTCATGAAGAACATAATCTCTATAAGCCAAAATCACATCTATGACTATATCATGGTCATGAGCTATTCATTATTCTCTAGGGATATACTATCATGTCTCACCAAATCGCGAAGTAACCTCACACTAAAGGCTTACTAGTCTAAACTATACCTAGCATCTGGAAATAAGTCTACATGGGCAAAAACAAGTCTTGGGCTAAGGTGGGCCGGAAGAACCCACTTTTATTCCTCGAATACTATATTTAGGCAATTTATATCCAGGACTAGGCTATGGAATCAAAATTCACTTCTAGGTGGTACATAAGCCATAATTATCCTAAGAAATTTCACCAAGATATGTGCAAGTAAGTTAACTCCACCCATTTTACAGTTTCAAGATCAATATAATGGTACAAATAAGGTTAATCATACTAACTATGCTTCCAATGCTTAAACCGCATCCCAAACCTAACATCATATCATATCCATATTGTGAATTAGTTTATTCTAAATAGAAGGAAATATGATTCTAAATGTGTAATAAGTATTTTACCTTATGGGTCAAAACCCTCATCTAACCCCATAACTTCAATAATAAAGACTAAGTTATTCTACCTAAAATTAATCTTAACATTCACATTCACAAATTTCTATACCATGCATGATCTTAGAATGGAGAGGAAACAAAACCCTACGTCAAAGCTGAACCATAAATCCTTGAGTGATTCTCCAAATGTCAATATTAACTCCATGATCTTCACATGTTGTTACCCTATCAAAATTAGAATCTATGTGTGATTAGGAGCCAAATAAGACCCATATTGCCATATTAAGGGTCAGGTCAAATTTTGGGTCAAGTCCTATGGGGCTTGCAAACGGATCCAAAAATTAAAATTTTTACGAGGTCCATCAAAGACAAGGAGGTTGTGCTCAAAGTTTGAGCACAAATGGATCACAATTCTAGTATCAAATTATCCCTCAAAGTTTAGGTATTCAAAACCCTAATTTCTAGAAATTTACCAAGAAATTGAAGGAAACTTACCATGATATCTGATGTCATAAAAAATTAACCTCCAAAGAAGTATGTTTTAGTCGATGCCAAATACTGTAACCCAACTCAGTTTCGGGTTAAGACCACCGGTAATACATTAAACAGTATTTCAAAGTTGACAAAATCCATGAGCAGTGTGTGAAAAAGTAAATGTGGGGAATTTGAATATTATAGTAAGTAACCAAACTTTATTTCATGAGTTTTTAAATAGTAGAATATAACCACTAGGATTGTGTTTGCCTTGGCTTCACTACTACGCATGATTTTAGTGTTCAGTAAACCTAACATCAAAGTTGACAAGTTATGTACTATTAACTGTCTTGTGAATGTGTTGATAGATTTAACCCTTTACCTCATGAGTATCAAGGTGTCGGCTTGTGTCCCTTGTCTATAACCTCAGTACAACTCTCACATTTTTAGAATCGAGTTGATTAGACGAGGGTTGAGAACCTCAAATCACTGTTGTAACCTCTTTTTCCCAATCTCAAATTGCCTTCTAAGGATGTTCTCGAATACATGCAATTCCCAAGCTTCTAGATTTGCTTGGGTTCAATTTATTCGAAAACCATGTTAAGAAATTTAGCCGCTCATCTTTATGAAACAATCCATTATAATCACTGAAGAATACATGTAATTAATTTCACAATGATGAAAGTGTAAATTCCAAAATCTCTAATTGAATACTAAAAACCCAAAAATCTCAAGAACAAAAATCTCAATAATCAAAGTATGAAAAAATATCCAAAGTGAAGTAAAAGTGTGTAAACTAATAAAAGGAATAACCCTACGGTATTTATTATATCAAAAAATATTAAAAGATGTCCTAATAAAAATGGAATAGGAAAAGTAACTTGATGATCACTATGACTCGTAAGGTCTCCTTTCGAATCGTATGCTGCTAGCTGTAGGAATTCTAGTGACTCTCATCTTTAGGGCTTCAAGCTTCTGTTGTCATTATGGTTCCTCATCAGGAGTTATAGTCAGTCCTTACGACTTGTGGTCTTCATTCGTTATCACTTGAGCCTTAAATTTCAGGACCTTTTGCACTATTCTCATTACGATTGCTCACTATGAGATATAGTTAAACATTACATTTCGTAGTTTTTTGATTCTTAGTTTCTCCAGTATACCTTTAGCAACTACAATCCTTTCGAGTGTCGGATATGAGTCATATAGTATCTTAGCGACTCATATCCTGCACAATACTTCAACTTGTTACAGAGATTTTTCTTCAAATTGTCAACTCAACCATTTTCTACTTGATTTGCCTATAATCATGCAACAAACACATTATATTTACCAAAATTGCCTAAATCTAAGCATAACTTCCTTGTTTTAAGCATCAAATGTACCATGTTTACAAGGGTCATCAATACCCTAAAATTAGAATGTTTTTGTGTCCTTAGGTAAAATAAAAATCAAACCACCAAAAACATGATGGTTAACCTCAAAGTGTCTATGACACATTTAGTAGTCGTTTTATCAATCAGATCAAGAACACTTTGACCCCCATCTATTTCAATATTTAAAATGTGACTGTGTATAATGATCCATTACAACAGTGTGACTCACAGAAGTACCATGATTGCAATACATTAGCGATAAACAACTAGGCCTATGTAAAATACATGACTCAGACAGATACGTAACCTGACATTATAACCCATGCACACTCGCAATTAAGGAAGTCCTTATCACTCATTTTGATTCAGATTATTATTTTTGGGATGGTATAGAGACACTTACACTTACAAATAAGGTCCAATCAGTGTTCACAGAATTCCATAGGCTTAGTCTTATGCTATTTGCCTAATTTTTTAGATAGTCAGGATAGGATTATTGTAGGACTTTGTTAAGCTTGTAACGTAGGCTTGGGGATGGTTATGGTATGTTTAGGAAATTTTATATGACTTAGCCTCCTTGGCACTACATTTTCTCAGGGGTTGATGTTTTCTCTAATCTTTTTATTCAAACCACCCTTATCTCTCCCTTTTTATTATTTTCATACCTAATTTTGGGTCGGGTGTTGTTTTCGTCTCTCATTCTGTTTTACTTTACTTTTTCTTTTTCTATAATTTTTACCATATCCACCCTTATTTATTATTTTCATTATCTACACCTGTTTATTAATACTCATTTTTTCCTATGCACTTCTATATTAGCTACCCTCAACTTAGGTAAGCTTCCTTACTTGAGGTGCATAATGTTCAAGGAGTACCATGGCCAAAACAAGTTCATTGTTGTCAAACGCAAATGTGAAATTAGTGTAAACAACAAATATAGGTAAATTTGGCTTAGTTTTTTGATCAAGGGATTTATATTTTATTTGGTTTGGCATTAAGGCTCGACTGAAGTAATCAGAAAAATGGCCTATAATCATTTTCTGGCCAACCATCCTATAATCTAAGAAAAAGCAACTAGGCAAGTTCTGGACTCCGTATACACTAGAAACTAAGAAACACCTAACTCTCACATTGTATAGAGCCACATTGTCAGTAACTACCTATTGAATTCATGCACCTACACACCATAATTACCTCATTCTTATTACCAATAACATTAAGGGATTCCCAGTAGTCACACATTCGCACAGATCACACAGTTTATCATAAAAAAAATTCAGAATCATTTGCACATGTTATGCACCAATTATTTACTTCCTATGCACATCGTTCTTCTTACTTAAGCTCACTCAATAACACTTACAAAATTAGGGTCAGTTGGCCAAATGACATTTTTGCCCATGGATTATTACAGAGACTTTTTCATGATTACACTTACTGATCGCCATGGCTTTTGTTTACTAGCTTGACTAATTAAGATCACGGTAACTGAGGTCCAAATCCTGTTCCCTTTGGTATCTTGTCCATCTCTCCCTCTTCTATTCCCTTTTGGACCCTTTTTTAGCTCAAAGTTTCGTCTTTTCTTCTCAACACTTTTATACCTGCAAAATAAGTGAATTAGTGCCTTTAACCACAAATATGTCTCACTTAGAAATTCAAATCATAGTATTGTGCATGAATGTTGAGTGCAAATTAGTGGTAAATTAATTAATCATTGACACTCCCAACTTAAAACTTTGTTTGTCCTCAAGCAGCACTACATTTTACCATGAGACAATGCACTTTTATTCAATAATTGGATGACCGAAATGATCATGATGACTTCAAATTTATTACTACTACATATAGCTCTTCAAACATGGGCAAAACTATTTTCACGACACCCCTCAATATAACACGTAATTTTCAAGGATACAAAAGACTTCAAAGAGAAATCATGCAACAATCACTAATACTCAATAAATGACTTCTCTTTGACCTCAAATACATTATACTTCATATTTCTCATTTTTTAGGAGATGAAAAAATAATTCACCTCAACTTGTTTACGTGCCTCCTCATAATAAGGAAATTTTCACAAACCATGATATCAAATACGCAACAAGAAAGTTAAGTATGAAACTTTCTCTGTATCAAGAACTCTCGATGTTAACAAGTACCATGCCATAGGCTTGCCCCTATTTTCAATCACCAATACAATAAATGCACTTGGTTGGAGATCTCAAAGTGCTTTTTTGAGCTTGTAATGAAGGTTCGGGGTAGGGTAGGATATTTCTTTGGAACAATGTGAACCTCCTTGAACATCTACATTAAATTTTTTCATCCGAATTTTGACCATGGGCCACTTCTTTTGTTTTCACTCTTTAAGCATGTGCCTATTTTTATGACCTCGATTCACCAATCTTTAAGAAATCATCTTCTTTTTGCCTTTTCTCCTTATGCATTTTATGGTTTTCTTTCCTTTCTTAGATCACTTATTTTTCCTATTCATTTTTTCTCAAAATTAAAATCTTAGGCACTAACTAATAATTTTATGTCCCAAAGTTAACTGTTCTAATCTTCACCACCCCCAACTTAGGCTTTTAGCCTCAATTTATATATTTAAGTCAAAAGAGGATAGGGTTCAAAAGAGTGATAAGAATTAAAAGGCTCACGACTTGCAATGTGTTTTCCAAAGAAAGGTATAAGGGCTCAAGGTGGGGGACTAGGGATAACATCATTGCAAGGGTACGCCTTTTAGGCTAAAGTGGAAGTTCAAAGCTGCAAAGATCGCCTAAGATAATCTCCCCAACAAACTACAATCAAAATTAGCTTTGAGAGACTAATGGGACAAGTTCTAGATGGTACAAGTATACATAAGATTTAGACAAATAAGCTCACCACACATTGCATGCAAATTTGCCAAGGAGGCTTAAATGCCCCCCTGCTAAAGACAAAAATAGAGTATCTAATATATTTCAGAAGTCAAAAATTTGGAGTCACAAAAAGAGAAAAAGAATTGTTACAATGTCGTTCGCATCCATCCCATTGATTTTTTGATAATTTTGTATGAAAGGGGTGTTTGCTTTGAATTTGTACCATTCACAATTTTGTAACCATGGCAACATCCCAAGCCTTGGTATCACATTTTGGCTTCATACGGGCAAACCGATCATATGGCTACTTTGACTTCGCTAATGGTATGCGTGTACTCCTAAATCCACATTGCCACATGTACTCAGATATCCCATGCATTTGTGATATCTATGCTATGGGTACTAATACTTCCTCTATATCTATGGATAAAAACACAATTATGATGTCTTTTGCCTTAAGAATGTTCTTAATTAATCTATCATAGGGAAAGGCTAATCCAACCTCATTGTTAAAATAATTAGAAAACTAAATAATGAAAATAATCAATTCATAAAATTTACATGCTTTGAGCGAAATAAGTTTGAGTATTGCAAACTAATGAATACACACAAGGGTAGGGCCACACCCCCAACTAATAGACTTGTATTGACCTCATTACATAACACAAAATCATAATAACAGTTAAATGGCTCCTCAAAACTGCACTGATAAGCAATGTCCAGGCTGGAGAAGCTATCGCAATAGAAGCATAGTTGACGCGATCATGGTACCTAAGGTGTTTTGCTCTCCTATTTTTACCTGTTTTTTGTCGTGCTACCATAGTTGTTAAACTTGCTTTCCCCCTATTTTAATGTTTCAATATTGTCCAAAGTACCAACTAAACATCAAAATTATGTGACTTATTAAAATAATGGGTTTCCTCCCATCAAGCACTTGATTTAACATCGCGGTACAACGCCTCTTTAATCCTCATTTATATCTCCACTTACAAAATTTTAATTATTTACTCTTTGGGCTAAAATTGGGGTGCAATGATGCATATTCGATAGCACTACTTTGAAGACTTGAATTATTTACCCAATTTCTCATCAAATTTTGTGTTAGCTCCTTGGGTAATGATGAGAACATAAATAGGCCACTAGTTGAACATCGTAAGTTGTATTGTTTGTCCTTCAAGTGTGGGGATCCCATATGCTCTTTTTGAATATCAAACTCCAATATGTAGGGTGGTGCTCCTTCTCCCCATGATTCTCTATTTTCTTAGGTAGATGGACTTTCATCACATCCTCTAGGTATACTATTAAAAAATGGTTTTAATGAGGTTCATCCCTTATTTTTAGAGTTGCATCCTTATTAGCATCTTTGCCCCGAAATGAACTAGAGTCATCATAAGAGATTGGCTTGGTTTATTGTTTTGACTGTATCAGTATTTCTTTGACTTCGGTATCTTCTCTCATGTTTGGTTCAGTTGGTTGGGTAATCACTGAGGATTTATCAACATTGAACTCATTTTGAAGAGTGGACTGACTCATGGTATCTAAATGATTAGACTCAATACCCACTTCTTCTATCCTAGTAATTTCCTCGTTACATGCTCCTATAGATTGATGCGTGAGATATATATTATCCCCCATTTATTCCTCCTGATCCATTATAAGTTGAAGAATTGCTTCTAGACCACTCTATACGGTGCTTCGTTATTTATTTTATTGACATAAGACCTATCAAAATATATAAAAAGTAGCAATTAAGTTAGCATAATGGGGGTAGGGGGCATTTGGACAATCACTCTAATGTTCATCTCGACTACCACTTAGACAACAACCATACTTCTTATAAGATCGTGATGGTGCACACATCTCTCTTCGAGTATCATAGCTACAATCTTGAAAAAAGTGAGTTCCACCACAATATAGACATGGATCATTAAGATAAGATCTCCAACCACTGAACTCATATTAATTCAAACATGGCAAGTAATAATTTTTAAAAAATAAAAATCTATCTAACACAATACACCAAAGAAAATCAAAAATAAATATTTACAAGTTCGAACCAAAGCAAGTAAGCTAAAATTTTAAACAAACTTAATATGCTAAATTGCTACTCGGTAATGATTCCATATTTTATAATGCTCAACTTACACATCAATTTAAGTACAAGGTGGTCGTTGTGAATATATTTACCCAACTAAGAGCCTGGTTCGAATCCATGAGAAATAATGTGAGTGGCGATTGCATTAATTTGAAATAAAAGTTGCTTGCTAGGGTTAAACCTACAGTACAAAATGGTTTGGGGATTTTCAATCTTTTCAAATGTAAAAGTAATTCTTGGTCTTCTAAATGACTATTTTGAAACTAAGAATAATTGGAGTGTAATCAAATAGGCACAAATCTTAGGATTATTTTTTCTCAGGGTCAAGTTGTGTATGGGAACATGATGATTTGGTGAAAATTATAATCCTTGATGATGTGGTTGGCTAGGTTTAAAGTCCTTGAGGCTAGTTCTTCAACAAAACCTCAAAGATGTCACTCATTGACCTATTTGAGTACCTAATGAGTGTGAAAATTAAAGCCACCTAACACCTCAATTTGGTATCCCTATTTCTTAAATGGTATCCATGGTATAGTCAACCTCGTAATCACCTTTATGTCTTAGATGGTGAGAATTAGCAAACTATGCCCATAAATTGAGTATGATTTCCTTAGTTCCCCCATCTATTTTTCAAGGATGATGGGGGTTCCAAAAGTTCACCCAAACCCCTATTTCAATGATGGTTTGAGCTTTTAAGATCTTGGAAATTTCACTCGTCAAATCCATTTGGGTATTATGGGATTTCACTCATAAACCCCAACAAACTGAACAAAGCAATAGTAGAACCCATCATCAACCAACTATTATCAATACAAATAGATCACAACTCATACAAAAATGCACCCTAATAAAGAATAACCCCAATAGGTAGAACTAGCATATCTTAAGGATAATAACAAAAAATATACAATGATGTCCATCAAAGTTATTCATAAGAAAAATAAAGAGCGGGGAAACCACACTTTAGACTTAAATGAATATATAATAGACAAATCAAGTCTACATTTTAGAGCACCTCTAATTTAATATTGTTTCAAATTAATGTAAATTTAAGCTCTAAGCTCCAAGAAATTAAAAAAACCCTAAATTAAGGATGGGAGGTAGGGTTGTAGATTGATGATTCTCCCTAGAATGAATGGGTGTTGAGCCTTAAATGGGGTTTGGGGTCAGCTAGCCATATGACATTTTTGCCCATAGGTCATTTTCCACTCTCATGCGATCGTAGAGACTTGATCGCGATCACACCTATTGCGACCGTGGATGACATTGTGATCATCGTTGGTTGACTAGCTTAACAACAAATATGGCTCACTTAGACATTAAAATAATAGTAGTGTGCATGAATGTTGAGTGAAAATGAGTGGTAAAGTGACTACTCATCAACATGTTACCCTATAACTTAATAAGTACAAAACATGGGTTGCCTCCTATGTAGCGCTTGATTTAAAATCACAGTACGATGTGTCTTGGTTGGATACTCAAAATTTTCCAAACATCACCATGGGATACCTCCCATGCAACATCTAATTTATCATTGTGACACGACTTAGTTGCCTTGGTTACCCAGACCTACCAATGCTCCAATCCTCAATTCACCTAAATTATTTCATGCTACACATATAGTACTTTACCCCTTGCCCATTTACCTTGAACAGGAATTTACCATCATGCTTTAATTCTAAATCCCTATATAGAAACACTAACTCCACATTAAATGACCCATACTATGTAGACGTCAACTTTCCTTAAAATAAGTGAATTGTCTAATTATACAACAATACTTGGTCACCTAGCTCAAATACTCTTTTCACGATTTTTTGAATATGATGTACCTTCATCTCCTTCTTGTATAGTTCAGAACTCTTATAATCCCAAAGTAAGAACTCATGCAACTTATTCACATTACTTATTCTCACCTTTGCTTCCTCATGCTAATAAAAATTTAACCTTTTCAATGCCTATAATGATTTGTGCTCAAGTTTAACAGGAAAGTGGCATGCCTTACCTTATACCAACTGATAAGTATAAGCACCTATAGGGTTCTTGAAAGGTTTTCTAATGGCACATAATGAATCATCTTGCTTTCTTGATCAATCAGTCTTATTTTAATTATAGTCTTCACCAGAATGGACTTTATCTCTCTGTTTGACACTTCAACTTGTTCTCTAGTCTGAGGATGATAAGATGTTGTTACCTTATGATTTAAACCATAAATCTCAAGCAAAGTTTTGAACGTGCCATTGCAGAAGTTTTACCCATCATCACTAATGATTACACGTGGAATGCCAAATCGAGAAAAAATGTACTTCTTTAGGAAGGTGGTGACACTTCTTCCTTTATTATTATGGAGCACAACTGCTTTCACCCATTTAGACACATAGTCCACTGCCACAAGAATGTACTTCACACTAAAGGATCTCACAAATGGACCCATGAAGTTGATTTCCCATACTTCAAACAACTCTAGCTCCAAAATGGGTGTCATGGGAAGCTCATGGAATCTATAGATATTTCTTTAATACTGGCATCGGTCACTGGGTAATGAAAACTCATGACCATCCTTGTATATCGGTGGCCAGTATTATCCATATTGCAAGATCTTGTGTGCTGCATGGATTTTTCCATGGTGACCCCCAACTAGTGAAACATGATAAGCCTTAAGAATGCTCATAATCTAAACTTTAGGGATGCATCTACAAATAACCCCATCCATATAAATTCGGAATAAGGAAGGTTCATCCTAGAAAAATATCCTTACCTCATGCATAAATCTCTTTCTCTGCTGGAAGGACAAATCTTCTAGGATGAGATCACTTGCCAGGTAATTTTTGTAGTCAACAAACTAGGGAATTAGGTCTTGCAATGTTGAAAAAATATACTCATCTAGAAAATTATCATCAATTTCAAGAACATTCCCTAGTTTCTTCATTTCTTTATCCTCAAGTCTGGATAAATGATTAGCCACTTGATTCTCTATACC
Organism: Capsicum annuum; assembly: GCF_002878395.1. NCBI lineage: Eukaryota > Viridiplantae > Streptophyta > Magnoliopsida > Solanales > Solanaceae > Capsicum > Capsicum annuum. Next base: position 140,815,884 of record NC_061119.1, read on the forward strand.
CTTTCGATCTTTTACCTCAATATCAAACTCTTGCAGAAAGAAAACCAATGGATGATTCTATTCTTTGGATGTTTCTTCACCATCAAGTATCTCAAGGTTGTATGACCTGTATGCATAACTACCTTAGTTCTAGTCAGATAAGATGAAAATTTCTCAAAGGCAAGACCACTGCTAATAGCCCTTGTTCAGTCACAGATAGTTCTTATGAACAAGTTTTAATGCCTTGTTATCATAATTTATAGGGTGTAGAATCTTCCCTCTCCTTTGGCCTAGTATAATACCTAGAGCCACACATCTTTCGTCATACGTGCTCTCAAATGGCATAGACCATTCAAGAGACACAATGATTGGGGATGACACCAGGAACTCCATAAAACATTCAAAAGCCTTATGACATGCATCATCAAAATCAAATTTCACCTCTTTCTCATGAAGTTTGCATAAAGGATTTGCAATCTTTGACAAATCCTTAATGAATTACCTGTAAAAACTTGTATGGCCTAAAAAGATCCAAATTCCATTAACTAAAATTGGCATTGGCAGCTTCTCAATTACTTTAATTTTGTCCTTTTCAACCTATATACATCTTTTTGAGATATTATTCCAAAGTACAATTACTTCTTTCACCTTAAAGTGGAAATTCTCTTAGTTAAGCACTAAGTTTTATTACTCACGTCGACTTAGAGCTTTGGCCATGTGAATTAAATATACATCAAAAGAATCAGCAACTACAAAAAAATCATCCATAAAAATCTCGATGGTGTATTTTACCATTTAAAAAAAGATAGACATCATGTATCTCTAAAATATCGCTAGAGCATTACACAACCCCAATGGCATTCTCTTGAATGCAAATGTCCATAAGGGCAGGTAAAGGTTATCTTCTCCTAATTTTTTGGAGAAATCATAGTCTGGTTGTACCATGAATAACCTTGAAAAAAATAATACCAGAACTTTCCCACATGTCTATCCAACATCTAACCCATGATAGGCATTGGGAAGTGATTTTTTTGGGTCTATGTTTTCAACTTTCTGTAGTCCATGCATACTCTCCAACCTCTAAGTGGTTAATGAGTGGTGAATTTACCACTCATCCACACTTATAATTCATTCACATTACCATGTTTTGAGTGAATAATTGATATAATAGTTTCTATTAGATGTACTAATATATATATTTTCCAGCTACCAAAGTGATGAGTTAAAAATATGTGGATGCGAGATGAAAATATCAAAAGAAGAAATAAATGCAGTTGGAAGATCTGGAGCATAAACAAGCCTTAGTTACCATGATTACAGTCTGAGGGTCACAATTGTGGGCATTCAAGAAGGTCAGCAACTACGAATGCGTGACTATCCACGTAGTCGCGGTAGGCGTGATCATGGACAGGCTCCCCCAATCGCAGCTTGGCAAAACAAGGTATCAAAGGGCAAAAATATAAATGCACATAGCTGTTCCCAAATATCCCCTTTAGACACTCAAGCCCTATCCTTTTTTAAATCATTCTATTACTCTTACTTTATTATAACTTGGTCTACTCCTTAGGTTTCATTTTTTGAAAAACAAAATATTTTAATAATTTAGGGTGAAGAATACATTAGAGTAACTTCTAAGTTCAGGATTAGAAAAGACCTATTGAAGATTGTTGGAGTTCAAAGTTTGAATTAAAAGTCACTTAGTCTTTCACATAATCACATCAATCAAAATTTTGGGTAAATCTTTACTTATTTATCTCATGAGTAGCTAGCTCTTCCTTTTTGGGTTATGTATAAATGGGGTTGATGTGTGTTTGGGTTGTTATTGTTAGCTTCAATTAGTAGTTAATGTTTACGGATTTTCCAAATGCTTGATGAAAACATCAAATTTGTTGGTGAAAGCCTCAAATTTCTAAAGTCCCATATCATCCTTGACAAAGGGATTTGGTTATCCTAGAACCTTCAACTATCCTTGGAAGAAGTGTTATAGGTAACATGAACATTTATGAACAATTACTTAGGTTTTAGTTATTCCTTTTTTGTTATCCTAAAAATATGAATAAATTGTTGAATGGCTAGGTCTTAGGCATCATCGTTGAAGTAGGGATGCCTAAATTAAGGTCTGGTTGCAAAAATTTAAAGAAACCCATTTGGTATTGGAAATAATTGGTAGGTGATTATTTGATTATTTTTTGAAGGGACAGAATCAAAACCCCTAACCAAGCCTACCCTCACATGATCTATTAAAAGTGAAGTTGATTGTTTTGTACCCACATGTCAGCTTCCCCTAACCCCTAGATTCGTGTCTAAACTTTTTAAACTCTAATTATTTGTTGCCCTGAATTAATACTTTAAAACCCAAAAAGAAATATTAGTCGTAAGACTTTACAAACCCCCTATTTTTACAATCTTGTACTTTAGGTTTAAATTTAGCAAGTTTTCTTTATTCCAAATTAGTTTAATCTCCCCTCACATTGTTCCTCATGTATTCAAATCCAACTCTAAGGTTGGGTAAATATATTGACAATAGCCTCCTTGCACTTAAATTGACGTATAAGTTGAGCGTTATAAAAAATGGCACCATTGCTGGGGAATAATTTGTCGTGTTGAGTTAGTTTGAAATATTAGCTTACTTTCTTTGATTCAAACTTGTAAGTGTTTGTGATTTTCTTTTTTACTTGTGTTTGGAGTATTTTTTTTTTGTTTATTTTACTCCATGGAATCTTGGGATTAAAATAACTTTGGTAGTTGGAAACCCTATCTTGATGATCCATGTCAATATTGTGAAGGACCCTACTTTAGGTGAGATTCTAGATATTTTCCCTAGAGAGATGGAAGCACCGTCTTGATCCTATTGAGAGTATGATTGTTCTTTGTGTGGTGGTTCGGATAGACATTGGAGTGATTGTCTAAATACTCCCTCTTTTAATTATGCTATGCCAATTTCTAGTTCTTTATATGAGTTTTATAGGTATCATGATACGACAAGGGAAGAACAAAATGTTGGGTCCAATAGTTTTGAAGTAATGCTTCAAATTATTTTGGACCGGGTAACTATAACAAGGGATAATATGCAAGAAATAAGTCAAGAAAATGACGTATTTGGAAGAGAGATCATCAAGATAGATGAAATAGGCAAGGAAACAAATCTTTTAAATACCATCACCTTGCCCACTTCCTAAGAGGTAGTGAATAAGAAGAGATGTGGTCAATGATACTCTTAGTAGTGAAGAGTCCTTGGTGATTTCCCAACCAACCGAACCAAATGTTGTTAAAGATACCAAAGTCAACAAAATATTGCTAGAGTCAAATGAAGAAGCCTAGCCAATCACTTATGATGACTCTATCCTATTTTGGGGTAATATGCTAATAAAGATACAACCCCAAAACTAAGGGATTGGCCTCATTCAAACCATTTTTCAATATTGTGCTTAGATTATGTGATGAAATAATATCTACCTAAGAAAATAAAGGATCATGGGAAGAAATAGAAACACCCCTACACTTTGGAGTTCATTATTCCAAAGAAGCACATGGGAGCCCCACGCTTGAAGACCAAGGAGCTTAAGTTCCAATGTACAACTTGTGGCCTTATAATATTGCCACTATTTTCAAAGGAGCTAAATTAGAAATTTTATATGAATTTGGGTAGAAGACTTAAGTCTTCAAAGTGGTGCGATATAAACTGCATCACCATATTACTTTTTCTATCACGTTTCACCTTGGAAGATCGGAATCTTCTGTCCCTCTGCCACTCAAATCATAAAGAGTGAAAGTTAGGACAGAAATTCAAATCTTCTAAGTGGAAACATATATTATAATCGAAGTGGTGTCTAGCCAACAAAGATGGGAAACAACCCATTATGACATAAAAGTGGCATGCTTCCTTTTATATATGCATGATCGAGTAGATTTTATGTTTGGCCTATGCATAATCCATTAAATGGTGGTGCTAAGAGGATTGTTTATTGAAATTGAAAAAGGAAAAATGTGAAATTATCATGTTTTTAACTGAATAGCAGAGTGCAGGGGACCTAAAATTTTCTCTCAGTTACTGTGATCGCAACCCGTATCACTGCAATCATGGAACTAGGGCTGTAATAGCAGTTGATCATCTTGAAAGACCATTTGACTGCCATTTCCCCCCCCCCCTTCTCCCCTTTTCAAATTCACTCTGACTTTTAGCTTTCTGTTGAGTGTCCAAGTATGCATTCCGATCTATTTTCATCATTTAATTTGGTATGTTGTCTCAACTCACTCATTTTATGTTTGTCTTATACTTGACACTTGTTTTTATAGGCTTGAAATAGTGTTTATAATGCCAAGTTCATGCATGTTTAAGATTATTATTATGGTTAGCTATTTTAGTGGGTGTACACATCATCTTGAATGTCTTGAGTACCTAGATTTAGGCCTAAAACTTTTAAAAATTATTCTGTACACCATGTGTTTGATTTGATACCCCAATCAATGCCACGATAATATCTTTGAGTTGTGAGGGTATAATCATGCATTCTAAGTTTATGTTCCTTGAGCATGATGTTTATATGACTAGTTGAATCACAAATTTGGGGTTAAAATTTTATGTTTTGAGCGATATTGCAAAACTATCGAACATGGTCTCAGTTACTGCAATAACGGTTAAGGCTGTATGATCACCATAATGAGAGTAGTTTTTGGCTGAAGCCAAAAACTTTGCACATCCATTTCTCACTCCAAAACTCACTATGACAATTCCACATGAGATTATCTTGTTAATCTTACATGGTTTTGGTTTGAGAATGCTACTGATGGTCTAAATTATGTTGCTTATAGGTACTTAGCCACAAAAAGGGAGACTTTGAAAATACCATATTCATTTTCACTGAATACCATAACCTTTACTATAGTGACCTTCCAAGGACCAAATTACTCCCAGTAAGGGGTATTTTCTTAAATAAAGTGGAGGAGAAATTTGCAGGATTCCATGCCAGACTAACTACTACCGGGTCGCCTCGGACCCCTATTATGCTAATGAGCAATGGGTGAGTGAGTTCTACGCTTACCTTACCATAGTTTCTCTCACAAACCCAGTGATAACAATTTGGGTAAAGGAAGTACATTTCAAAGCTAAGCAGATTAATGAGATATATAAACTACCGAATGTAGACATCACTCAGTTCCAAGAAAAAGGGTGTTAGCTAGGGACCTAGATGGAAAACATATTATGTTCTGGCAAAGAAGTTCCATGGTATATCACCAAGAAAGGCATTTCAATTATCAAGTTCACAGTAGAGGCCATTCTTTGGATTGCTATAATTTTCAGTAGAGTATTACCTTGCACACATATGACTGTTCTCATAGATTTACGTACGCGGATGATGGATTGTATATTATCTGGCATTGATTTGAATATTAGAGAGAATGTGATCTCAGAGTTGAGGCACTTCAAGAGCCAAAGAAGTACACTTCTTCTTTTCCTTCCCTTAGTATAGAGTTATGTAGGAGGGCATAAGTTGAGTAATATGCTAAGATACCTTGATGCACCCAGGCCTTAATATCTTTCCACTCAAAATATAGGTTGAGTGTGCACTTGGTCAGAGAAACAAGAAGAAAGTCAAATCAAGCAAGTCAACACTAGAGGACACAGATTCTTTAGGACCTTCTTCAACAAACCCCTTTGATGAGATCTCAGATGAGATGCAGGCGATTAAGGAGCTAGTGTCCAGATTGGCTCAAGGATCGGGAGAGTCCTCTACTACTTACCACTCATATATAGCTCAGTCGGATTAGAAAATATACATAGAGGAGAAGAATAATAAGGGATCCATAGTTGCTAGATTAGAGAAAGACTATACATCTTTTGTAAAATTTCACAAAGACCTCAAGGAGTTATATAAAATTATGGTAAAGAGACAGAATAAGAGAGATAAATTCTTCACCAAGATGTGGTGAGGGGTGAAGGGCATCTTCAAGGTGCTCAAACCCTAATAGTGACTACCTTTTTCAAGTATTATGAGCAAGAATTAGACCTCCAGTGAGTGGTATGATATTGATGATGGTGGAGATGATGAAGAGTCTGTTGAAGAGAGAATTATTTGAAGCTAATTTAGGGATCACCATTTTCTCCTGTCTTATTGCTTATTCATTGGGGACACTACTAGGATTTCAGTTGGGGGTGCTTGTCCCTAGATCTGTATTGTTTTGACATATTTTTGGATTATTTTTTTAGTGTGTTTATTATGGATGATGTTTATTGTGTTTTTTGCATTGCTACATTTAGGCACTCTTATGATGCCCATATTTCATAGATTAGTCATTTTATTCGCTGTTAGATTTTCTATTTTTTTTTAGTTTTATTAAGATTATAGTGATGTCTGACTAGCTTTTCCGTATGATAGATTTATTGATAGAATTCTTAAGGGAAAAGCATCGTGATTGGGTCATTGAGACATGGATGTAGGGGAAGTCTAAGTACCCATGACATCAAGTTCATGAATGCAAGGGAAGTTTAAGTACCTATGGCATTGTAAATTTGGGATAGCATGCATTCCGTTGGTGAAGTCTGAGTAGCCATATGGTTGGTTTGCCCATATTAAGCATAAATGTGAGACAAAGGCTTGGGTTGTTGCCATGGTTAGTAAATTATGCGTGGTACAAATTCAAAGCAAATACCCCTCATCTGTTCAAATTTTTTGAAAAATCAAGGGCATAGATATTAGCAAGCTTGTAACAAAACTTTCTCTTTTTGTAACTCCAAAATCTTTGGCTTGTACATATTTATATATACTCAATTTTGTCTCTAACATGAGGGGTATTGAGCTTCCTTGGTGAGTTCACATGCCATGTGTAGTGAGTTTGTTAGTTAAAATCGCATGTATACTTGTGTCATCTAGAACTTGCTTCATTAATCTCTCAAGGATAAATTTTTATTGTATTTGGTTGGAGAGATGATCTTAGTCAATATTTGTGATATTAGAAGCCCACATAGCCTAAAAATCTTACCTGCTCATAGATTTTATCCCTAGTCACCAATTTTGTAGCCTTTGGACCTTTCTTTGGCAAACACATTACAAGAAATGAGACTCTCAATTGTTATCCCTTTTTTTAACCCTACACTTCCTAAATTTCAAAGTGCAAGTTGAGGTTAAAAGCCTAAATTGGGGATGGTGAAGATTGAAAGAAACAACTTTTCGCCACAAATGTGATAGTGAGTGCCTTTGTGATTAAGCATTTAAACAAATAAATAAAAGGATAAAGGACCCAACAAAGGAAAGAATTGCATGAAATTTGCAAGAAAAAGAAATGGAAGAAAAGGGGTAAACCAAGGACGTTAAAGTAGTCATATTTCTAAAAGAAAAGAAGTGGCCCATAGTGAAAGGTGAATTAAATAAGTGTGATGTAAATGTTCAAGAGGGGTATAAGCCATTATTGTTCCTAAATTACATCCTACCCTACCCCGAACCTACATTAGAAGCTCGAAAAGTCCTATGAGATCTCGGGCAATTTACATTCATTATAGTGGAGATTGAAAATAGGGGCAAGCCTATGGTATGACACTAGTTAGCATAGAGAGTTTTGCACTCAAATTCCTTGTTGCATATTTGGTATCTTGGTGTGTGAAATTTTCCTTCTTTTGAGGACGCATGTGAAAAAGTTGAGGTGGTTAATTTTGTCATCTTCCGATAAAAGATCCAAAAAAGAAGTATAGTGTTGTTGAGGTTGAAATGTGAGTCACTCCTAGAGTTCAATGATTTGCATTGTTACTCTTTGAAGTCTTTTGCATCCTTCATTATTGCATTTTATGTTGAGGAGTGTCAGGAGAATAATGTTACCAATTAGGGCATTTATTTTGGGCATAAATTTGCATAGTCTAATGGTAAGAGGTACATTTGTTTGAGGACAAGCGAAGGTTTAAGTTAGCGGTGTTGATGAGTAGTGAATTTACAAATCATATGCATTCATCATTCATGCACATTAACATGTTTTGAGTGAATAATTGAGACAATATTTGTGATTAGATAAACGAATGTCCATATTTCACAGGCACAAAGGTGATGAGGTAAAATATGTAGATGCATACTGAAAAAGATCACAAGAAGGAAATACAACTTGAAAACCAGAAGAAAAAACAGGTCGTATTTACCATGATCGCAGTCTGAGTGTCGCGATCGAGGCATTTTAAGAAGGTAAGCAACAACAATTGTGTGACTCTACATGCAGTTGCGGTAGCTGCGATTGTTGCCAAGCTCCCACAATCGTGGCTAAGAGGAAAAGAGCAGCAAAGGGAGAAGATGTAAATATACACAGTTGTTCAAACATTTCCCCTTTAGAGACTTAAACCCTATCCTTTTAGGAGTCATTCCATTACAACTAATTATTGGATATTGCTCTACTCCTTAGTTTCCATTTTTCAGAGAACAAAATATTGTAATAATTTAGGGTGAAGAATACATTAGAGTAGCTTCTAAGTGGAGGATTAGCAAACTCCATTAACTATTTGTTGGATTTCAAAGTTTGAAGTAACTTTCACTTTTTCATTTACAAAATCACATCAATGGAGATTTCGGGTAAATCGTTACTTATTTATATCATTATAGCTAGCTTTTCCTCTTGGGGTTATGTATGAATAGGGTTAAAGTGTGTGGGGGTTATTATTGTTAGCTTCAACTAGTAGTTTATGTTGATGGGTTTTGCAACAGCATGATGAAAACTTTGAATTTGTTGGTGAAAGCCTAAAATTTCATAAGTCCCACATCATCCTTCACAAAGGGATCTTGGTATCCCAGATCCTTCAACAATCCTGGAACGAGGGGTTGTAGGTAACATGAGCATTTGTGAATAATTATTTAGGTTTTAGTTGTTCCATATTTGTTATCTTTGAAATAAGAATATATTGTGGAATGGCTAGGACTTAGGCATCATCTTAGAAGTAGGAATACCTAAAATGAGGTTTGGTTACAAAAAGTTTAACATACCCATTAGGTATTCGAAAGAATTGGTGGGTGATAGTTTGGTACTTTTTCGAAAGGCTAGTATCAAAACCCCTAACTAAGCCTACCCTCAAATGATCTACTAAAAGTGATATTGATTGTTTTGAACCCACAACTTAGCTTCCCCTAACAAAACTTAACCCTTAGATTCGTGCCTAAATTTTTTAAAATCTAATTATTTGTAGCCCCGAATTTGTACTTAAAAACCCAAAAATAAATATTATTCGTGACACCTTCCAAGCCCCCCATTTTTACAATCTTGCACTTTAGGTTTGAATTTAGAAAGTTTTCTTTGTTCTGAATTAATTTAATTGCTAGTTGCATCGTTCCTTGTGGATTCAATACCAACTCCAAAGCTGAGTAAATATATTGATAGCAGTCGCCTTGCACTTAAATTGACATTTAAGTTAAGCATTATTAGTGGCCTCATTTGCACTAGAACATTCTTCTCATTTGTCACTACTACAATGCCATCTTTCTTTGGGATGCATTGAACTGGACTGACCCTCTTGATATTAGCAATGGAATAAACAACACTAGCATCTAACCACTTATGTATGCCTTTCTTCACCCCCTCCTACATAGGAGGATTCACTCATCACTGGAGCTCAACAGTCGGTATACCGTTTGGTTCAAGTTTTATTTTTTGAGTGCATATTCCTGGTTGAATACCCATAATATCCACAAAAGTCCATCCTATAGCTTGTATGAACATTTACAATTCAAACAATAATACTTCTACCACGGTCTGCATCAAATTCTTAACAATAATTACTTGTAATATGTTGTTGGACCCCAAGAAAGCATAGCAAAAATGGGATGGAAGGGCCATCAACTTTAATACTGATGGCTATTCGATTGATGAATGATCGGTAAGAGTGGTTTCTTTATATCCAGATCAAGCTTCTTTGGAGCATAAGCATATGTCACTCTCCCATATAGAGCACCAACCATCTCATCTTAGTCATCAATTCCATCACTATCGAAATTCATAATCATTGCTACTTATTCTTCAACACCTAACCTCTCTTCTATTTGAATAGTCACTGCATCAACTTCTTCATTAATGGTTTATATCATAAACACAACTCTCATATCATCTGATTTATGCATTAACTTGCATAAATTGGTGACTACCTATTCATATTTCAGTCTAAAACTCATTTGTCCGAAGTTCATATCAACCAATGCCCTAACCATAGCTAGAAAGGGTTTTCCTAAGATTATAGGGACTTGGAAGTCCACCTCACAATCAAGTATCATGAAATCTGCTAGGAAGATAAATGATGCCACCGTTACTAACACATTATATAGAATACCAATCGGCTTTTTTATGGTTCGGTCAATAATCTAACAATCTAATCAAGGTTGGTTTCGGTTCTCCTAACCACAATTGCTTAAACATAACTAGTGGCATGAGATTAATACTTGCTCCTAGATCACATAAATCTCTAGCAAAGTTTAAAGACCCAATAGTTCATGGAAAGGTGAAGTATCTAGGGTCTTTTTTCTTCTCTACTAATGATCTAAAAGTAACAACACTGTAATGATTAACATGGTTAGTAAGCTCAAACCTCAAGGTCTACTTTCTAGTGACCAGATCATTCATGAATTTTGTATAGCCTAGCATTTTCTCAATAGCCTCAATTAATGGAATGTTTAAAGATAGATCATAGACAGAAACTTTTGATATTTGGTCTCTTCATGTTTCTTTTTAAATCTCTGAGGGTAAGGTGGTCGAGGTCTTGGAATGGTTTTTAAAACTAGCTCCACAACCTTACCCTTACCTTTGTCTTTATTACTACAATCTGTAATATCTAACAAAATCTATACTTCTATATGAGGAACTTCCTCAACAACAATAAGATCAATATCTGTCTTTGACTTATTACCAATAGACATGAGTGCATTTATGGTGATTTTAACAGATCGAGTGGTAATGTCATGCCAATGACTAATATTCTTTGTGTTTTGTATTGTATTATTAGGAAGAGTGCCAGGCTACCTTTGATTCAACATGGCTAACATTTGGCCAAACTGTTGCTCCAGTTGTTTGATCGCAGTGGCATATGACTCAACTTTCTATTTTAGACCTGATAGATCTACCTTAATCTCCTTAATACAACTCTCTTGACATTCTTTTCCTTTTACTAATTTCAACAACATTGCATACATTATAGACTCAGTATCTAAGCTACCTAGTGGAACATATCTGCCTCTCTTCTCTACGTAGTTATCCTTGTGTCTGCAATCACCATCTCGTACTCATCTTATGACTTAGTACCTATCACCATAATAGTTTCGACCTTGGTTTCCTTACCCTTTGGATAAAAAACACTCCATCTCTCAATCAAAATACTTTGTGTCGTTATCTGTATTAGACTCATAAGATATAGAAGTAGATCCATGTTCCTCATCTGCATTCACTTTTTCAACTGTCATTCCTACAATTAATTTAGAAAGTAGCCCAATATCCATTTGGAGTTGTGCAACCTATTATGCTAATGTTTCATCACTAGCTCTGCAGTAACTAGCAGCTTCAATAGCATATGTATCGTCCCTTCTATCAACCTCCAAAGTATGCCATCCTTGGTTAGTGATAGAAATCAGATCTAAAATCTCCTGGGCAATCTCCCAATGTACACGTATAAGTGCACCTCTAGATATTATGTCTACCATCATCCTAAAGCTAGCATTCAAGGCACTATATAATATCTTTAAAAAGTTGGATCCTGAAATACTTTGAGAAGGTACCAAGCTCAACTTTTTTTTAAGAAACACCAAGCCTCATACATAGACTCTACAAGTAACTGCCGGGAATTATAAATCTCATGTATTAACTACAACATCCTAGTATAAGGGAAAATTGGTTCTAAAACTACCAATGCATTTCATTCTAAGTCATGATTGAGCCTCAAGGAATTTCACCAAGCCATAGTGATGCTTCACCTATCTGTGAAAAATGGATAATCATAACCTCAACACTTCCTAATCAACCCCAGTGATGTTATATGAAGTACATATCCTAGTAAAATTTACAAGATGTATGTTTTCATCATTTGTTTCTGTCCCTGAGAATACATCCTTTAAATTCAGCAGCTGCATCACAAACTTTACATTAGAGGAAAAGTAGGTGCAACAATGGGTCAAATCTAAGAAGGATCTATATACCCCATGTCTTTATCTCTATCATATAGAGGTAGATACTGATAGGTTAGGACTACTATAGCTCTACCACTAATTCATTTATCATGATTTTCATTGAGTGGTGCATGATATATTCTATTGGTGAAGTCATAGACAGATACGCCTGTTGAGCTAATCGAACCTCATCAGCTACTCTTCTCTGTTTAGTTGCCTCTGCAAAAAGTTGCTCTATTTGTGTATTGGCAACATTTTGTGGATCAGCATGAGGAGGGGGAAGTATATTTCTAGGGACTCGAGCCCCAATAGAAACAGCATCACAAACTTTCTCTGACTTCCTTTATGGTGTTTGTAAAATTCTTTATGATTTAGGATCAATAAGGAGTAAGGTATTTCCTTGACTCCTAGTGCTAGGCATACACCAGTGTATACCCAACTAAAAATAGGAAGTAAAAACTCATGAAATCTATCATCTTCCACCAAATATTCACACTGCGTTCCCTAATAACAAAGCCTAAATTTGATGTTAGTCAAGCTACACCCTCACTTTGAAGATAAAGCGATCGTTGTGAAAATATAGTAACCTAACCAGGTTGGGGTCAATCCCCCATGGAAATGGCCAAAGATATCTCTTAAACTTGTTGAAATAGTCGGGTAGTACAAAAATGAAAAAATGGGGGATTTACTGAAATAATAAAAAGGAGAAGAATTGGTTGCTTTTAGTTGTAAACAATATAAGACGAAAACTAGGCTTCTGGTCCCTCTAGGTTCTCAACTAAGTAGACTTATCATGCACTGTCGAACTATTCCAATTCCTTGTATATAGAATATGATAAGTTATGTACCACCGACGATCTTTTGGACTGCTGACAGATCTCACTCTTTACTTTTTGTCTCTCAGTATGTCGCCTTACTAACACTTGTCCTAGATCTTAGTTAACAATTAATTTTTGAGTCTCTTGTAATTTGATGATAGTTAACCAAGATTTGTCTCTCATTTAAGGATTTTGGCTCTCAACATATGAATGGAATGGGATAAATCACAGACTAAGGGTGACTTTTATGCCTAGTCCATGACTCAGATGTTGCCATCGTGACATGTAGGTGTGCAGTCGCACAACCTAGAATTAGGAGCAGGTGTTATGATTGCAAAGACCTTTACTGTGATTGCACTATCTCCTCAGCACACTGAGTTCTGATCATCATTCAAGAGGTGTGATTGTAAAGGCATAAGTTATCAGCTGAAACTTGTAAATTTTTCAAGTTACTGCCAATGACTCAGGATCTGATATACACAAATAAACTATGTAAAAACACTAAATTCTATCCTCATACACGATGGAAAAGTTAGATTATCTTGTCGAGGTTGTTTCAACAAAATATGGGTCCCACACCTAAATTTTTAATTTTTAAACTTTCAAACCAATAGGTCAAAATAAGATCTACTGCCCAAGAACCAAATCAAAGGTCTACCTAGCCTAAAATCTATATTCCTGAGCTACTGCCACAATCAGAATTTGCATGTGAGGTCATCAATTAGAAATTTTGTTCATAGACCCAATCCCAATGAGTGAATGCTCTAAAATAGGGAAATGAGCCTAAAATCCAAATGAACTATTTGATTATCGAGCTAACAGTTCCAAAAAGTTATAAATAACCTATAGATGCTGTAGAAAGGTTCAAAATACCAAAATTGCATGTAAATCAAGGAAATGACCTAAAGGACCATTGCAATATCCACTACTAAAATGGATTTCATCCTTGAAAGTTAATGGATACAAAGATCTTAAAAGCTCAATTGGACCAGGTATTGTGCCTCCATGCTCTAAGAATAACCTCCCAGATAACCTCTAGGAAGAGAGAACAATTTTGAGAGATTTTGACACAAGTATCCCTTTTTCAAACAACTCTCTGACTTCACCTCCTAACATTTATAACCCAACCTCAAAAACCAGTGAGCCTCTAACTGAACCAAAAAAGGATGATGCATGTAAATATGAACCACAACAAACTAATACCATAGTATTACAAGTTGTAACGCCCCAAAGTGTTTTTTTAGCTAAATTTTATCCCTAAAATATCAAGCATTTCTTCTAGAATAATTTATACTTTTTTTCTTAGAATAATCCTTAGATTTCAATTTTTTATTTTGTAGATGATTGAATAAGTTTTTCATCGACATAGCACGCATCCAAAATAGACACTCGGTGAAGGAGTTATGGTTAATTAAGTCCTAGTCGTAAAACACTGATATTCCTGTCCTTGGCGTGTAGTGGAGAGGGTGTAAATGAGGATGGTCAATTTCTAATAGGACTCCACAATGATGGAGCATCGTGGAGTAGACCAAATTCCAAATTCACATTCACCAATTTCCAATGAGCTACCACGATAGTGGTGCATCGCGGTGGACCATAAAATTGGGCTCCCCATTATATTTTAATACCAGTCTTATTAAGGGTATATTGGTAATTTTCCCACACTCCTTATTAGTCAAAACATGAGATTTCAACCCCAATTGAGCATATTACTCATACATTCATCAAAAATATTCAAGAACACTCTCTAGGGTTGCATATTGATAATCCAAATAAATCAAAATTCAAGTGTGGATTTTCAAAATAAATTGAAGATTTGGAATCCCCAAGCCGTGGGCATCAAGAAGAATCCTTTAAATTTCTAGGTAGAGGTACGTGGAGTTTATCCTATAAAAAACTACATGGGCTTAAAACCATTAGAGCATGATTTTTAGATTTTTATGCATGAATTTCATTGGGGTTTTGGAATCTATCATCTAAAGTACGTACTCCGAATGTTTTAATGTTACTATTATTTTGACCTTGTGGTCCTATTCCCTAAATTAATTTACATGTATAGGTATATGTATGTAATTTGAGATTAAAGATCGTTGAGAGCATATATTATGAACTCTCTCTCGTGTATTGAATAAAAGATTATGGTTTTTCTGATTTGAAAGATGTTTTTGCAATATTATAGCATTTGATCATGATTTGAAATTGTTAAGAGGGTGTTTCTTGATATAAATATGTTCTTGTGTTAAAGAGTAAGTATTGCATGCGAATTGAGAACTTTAACATGACCACCTTGTACTGTACTATTGAAATGCTTGACAAAGATGAGTTCCTTGCATGGTTTTACATGATATTTGAGAAAGAGTTTCTTTGAATTAAGTTATTAAACTGGTGCTCTCCAAACTTGCGTTTTGAAACAGAGATTTACGATAGACTAATAAGTGCTCAGATACATGACTTGCAAGTTAATGGTATAACGATACTATATGGATTTAAGCCATAATAGATTATGTTTTCAGAGTATGTTTTCAGAGATTGTATGTTTTGATAGAGTTTTAAAAAGGAGCTTAAAGAGGGTTAGGTGGTTACCCAAAGAAGGCACGAGTTCAAGCAACTCTTAGCCTGAAACTATATTTGCTGATACAGGTAGATTATTATTGTACGCTGGCGATGGCCATGTGGCGTAGTAGATTTAGAGACTCTGACCCTTGTGGTACATTTAAGTTGGGGGCTTCACTGTTGAGTTAATGACAGTTTGCATATAGCCCATGGAATTTTTCAAAGTTGTAGGGTATACAACCTAATGCAGAAGTAACATAGATTTTACAGAGTTGAGATGATTTTTATAGAGTGTTTAAAATGCTCATGTGAATTCTTACTATATGATATGAACTATTTATAATTGCTCTCATATATGTTGACTAATAAATGGTTATTTTGGATATGCTCTTCGTACCAGTACATCTGTATTGACCCCCCCGTACCTCTCAGGTTCTGAGACTCAGTCTAGGGGTCTAGATAAGCAGTAGATAATTCGGACAACTGATCATATTATGCAGTGTTGAGCCTTTTCTATTCCAGAAGGCCTATCTTTTCAGATTATATCTCTTATTTTAGATTTGATCTACTGGGGGCCTTGTCCCAGTTTCAGACAGTTTTTAGATTTTCATGTTGTAGAGATTTCGTGAACTGAGTTAGATGTTATTTAGATGTAGTTGATTTACAGTTTCAATACTTATTTTTAATTCAGAATTGATCGTGTTTCCATAGCAGATTATGTTTCCATATCTTCTTTTATTTTATGAATGTTATGCATGATTACCAGATAGAGAAGGGCATTTCAGGCCTTCATGGTTCAGGATGTCCATCACGGCCAGGCCCTAGTTTGGGTCGTAACAAACTTGGTATCAGATCATGGTTTATGGTCCCAAGGTGTCTCCAAAATTGCGTCGAGTAGAGACTTAGTTATGGGTGTGTAGCTCGCCACACTTATAAGCAGGAGGCTACTAGCTGTTTAAGAATGTTTCTCTTTTTTGTGATTTAGTTCGTGCTTTTGAGTCTAATCTATCCCCTAATCAATGATGTCTTTCTTTTTAGAAAACCAGTGATACCTCCCTGTCGTACCAACGTTAATATTGAGAATGATGAAGTTTGTCCCACCCATGGGATGTGGAATCATAATAGAGCTCATACCCCAGAACCTGTTCCTACTCTGGGAGTACCTCCTGTACCAACCAATCCTCACAGAGCTCTTCCATAAAGACCAATCGCACTCAGCCTTATGAAGGATAGGTTTCTAATGCTGAATTCAGACAGTCTATTCACATGCTGGCACAGCTGGTAGCCATACAGAATTAGAGTTCAAAGAATACTGGGTCTGTGTCTATTACTTCTGAGGCTACTAGGGTGGGTTAGTTCATGAGAATGAACCGCCCAAGTTTACTGGCACCAAGGTAGAAGAAGATCCACAGGAGTGTATGGATGAGATGGAGGAGATCTTTAAAGTGATGCTTATGGAGGAGATAGAAGCGGTGGAGTTGGGAACTTATTAGATAAAGGATGTAGAGAACTAATGGTACAACGATTGGGAAGATGCGAAGGGTGATAGTGTTGAGCCCACAGTTTGGGAGGAGTTTGTGGAATTTTTTCTTGACCGATTCTTTCCTTTGGAGCTGAGGGAAGCTAAAGTAGTGGAGTTCATGAACCTTAAGCAGGGTAAGATGAGTGTTTAGGAGTATACTTTAAAGTTTAACCAGCTGGCCCGTTATTGTAATACCCCATATGTTTCTAATCTTGTGATTCATACTTGATTATATGACTTACAATGAATATCCTAGTGATAGGATAGCTTATGATGCATCAAGCATGTTCATATGAGTCACTTAAGGTAATACAAGCTAAGAGTTTTTGAATCCATCAATTTTTATTGTTTGATCTTGCAAGGGTCATCTTTTAACGAGTATAAATCAATGTTAAATGGTATTTTGGCTGATTTAGACCCACCAAATTGTAGAAAATTTAATTATCTTTCCAACGATACCAATTTCACCTTAATCCAATACCCGAGCAAAAAATTATGCACATTTTTGTGAGAGACAGTAAGCATAGGCAATTGGTTAGGCGCCGCCTAACCCAAGCATAGGCGACTGGTTAGGCGCCGCCCAACCCATGCATAGGTGATTACTTGGGCGCCGCCTAAGCCAATTCTAGGTATCAAAAACACTCCGTCTTCAGTTATTTTAAAGGTAATTAAGACTTTAAACACCTCTTACACGTCCCTAAACTTAACCCTACAAAATATATAGCTTCTAAACATGTTACAACCCTATTTTCATCTCAAAGCTCATCATCCAAGATCACTAAAGGAGAAAAACAACTAGGGTTGCATAATTAAGGTTGAAGATCTGATTTCAAGGAAATTCCTCCGTCAATCATCAAGAATCTTCCTTCTAAGTTATGCGTAGTGTTCATCCA
>NC_061119.1:140833858-140849743 GCF_002878395.1 Capsicum annuum
CCCAACCCATGCATAGGTGATTACTTGGGCGCCGCCTAAGCCAATTCTAGGTATCAAAAACACTCCGTCTTCAGTTATTTTAAAGGTAATTAAGACTTTAAACACCTCTTACACGTCCCTAAACTTAACCCTACAAAATATATAGCTTCTAAACATGTTACAACCCTATTTTCATCTCAAAGCTCATCATCCAAGATCACTAAAGGAGAAAAACAACTAGGGTTGCATAATTAAGGTTGAAGATCTGATTTCAAGGAAATTCCTCCGTCAATCATCAAGAATCTTCCTTCTAAGTTATGCGTAGTGTTCATCGATGGATTCAATTCGTTCATAGAGTTCAAGAATCAATCTTTAAAATACAAAAGATTGGTTGATTGTGGTGATATTATCATACCCATGTTGATACTTGATTTTTTTCCTCTTTTTCAGTATAAAGTATGATTTCTATATTGTTAGGTGTCGATGATCATGTTGTTGATATTGGGTGATTGCCAAGATGGAATCTTTATATGTTTTTTTGTGAATTCATGATGTCATATGAGTTGGAAACATGTAAATTTGGTTGTTCATGATGTATAATTTAATGAATTCACCTATTCTTAAGATGTGCATGTAAGGTGTTTGACAAAATGCCTAAGGAACTAGAAATCATGCAATATAGCTAAATTGTGACTAAGTGAAGGATTCATGATATTCCCTTACGTTCGAATGAATTCTATGTTGTTAGTGTGCCATGTAAATGTTGTTGGAATACTCATGAACTATTGTTAAGAGATTATGCTATGTTTACTTGTAAATCCTACTTATGAACACGATGCATGATAACCATGCAATCCGCATGAACTTCCCTGCTATTAGTATGTGTTGCCAATATGATTAGGCAATGAACATGATATTAAGATTGTGCAAGTACTTTCATGTGATATGAAATCCTTTCCATGAAATACTTTGTTGATGACCATGCATAGTATGAGATCCCTACTTATGATATTATATATTATGGACTCTACTCTTATGATCTAGTCAGTCATATGTGTCAGTTTCCTTCCATCGAGTCCAGGGGGTACTTGTACTCGAAAATAATAGTTGTGTGCCTAGATCCATGTCATGTTTCATAATATCCGCAATCAAGATATGATTTTATGGACTTCAGTCAGTCATGTGACTCAGGAAAACTTCATGATATCAATAATATTCCGCTAGTCAATGGAATTCAGTAAGATCAATCATGCACAGTAAGTTATTCATGTCCTGTCGCTCCAGTAAGTATGATTCTTAGTAGAAATCCTTGTGTTCCAGAACTACGTAGCCAGCATAGGTTGAGACATCTTAACCCGTCAGCTTAGGGTTGATGAGGTGTATTAACCCATTAGTTTAGGGTTCCTACCGTTCTCATTGAGTACCAGTCAGATAAGGGTCACTCACAGCTGTCCTTACCGGTTGTGCGGTATTGGCACCCCTCCAATCGGGGTAGATATTGAACCCCAGATTAGGTATAACGACATACACTACGCATGTCGGTTAAACACTACTTCCCACAGTTTTAGTATCAGTCTCAGTAAAAGAACTCAAAGCATTCTTCTGATTTTAGTATATACAGGACTGTCAGATAGAGTCATCCATGTTATCAATTTCAGTATCAGTAATGATAGTTATCAGTAAACTATGTATTAGCTTATAGGTCATGCTATCATGTATTTATGGTCCAAGTTTCTATATATGTGTGTTTGCACTCCCACGTTCATATTAGTTAGTCAGTGTTGTTCATGCATAAAACCCTTTATGTTTAACCTACCTTCCTCATGTACTCAGTACTCCAGTTGTACTGACACATTTGCGCTATGGTGCTTTCTTTTCATGTTACACCATAGGTTCCTAGACACGAGCTTTAGGCCAGCAGTAGCGGTAGCGTTCCAGTCATAGAGATAGTGAGTCCTCATTGATTCAAGGACAATATGATTTGATTCATTTATTTATTCTCCAGTTCAGTTTTACAGAGTTAGTTGGAGAGATGTTCCTTCAACTCCTTATTCAGACAGTTTAGAGGCTTTTGGATTTACTTTCAGATTTACGTCCAGATTTAGTTGTTTTCGTATTTTTGCCCACATGATTGTATTCAGTTGAACCTTATGGCCTTACAGTTCCATGTATTTTGCATTATTATATTATTATTTGTAGTATATAGGTACAGATATCAGTCATGGGTTAGATTATGGTCCCTCGAGGTCATAAGCACCGTGTAGCATTTTGGTTTAGCAAATCGGGGTGTTACAAACTTGGTATCAGAGCCTAAGGTTCAATAGAGTCCTAGGAATTCTGAAAGCCGCATCTAGTAGAGTCTTGTACATGGGTGTGTTGCACGCCACATTTATGTGTGGGAGGCTATAAGATGTTTTAGGAATAGTCCCCTATCTTCATTATTCATGTCATGCTAGTGAGCATAATCACAAGTTAAACTCTCAGTCTAATCCATTCTTCTCTTATTCCAGACCATGGCCCCAAAGAGAAGAAACCAGCCAGCTCCTCAGCCCGAAGATCCTTTAGGCGAACATATTTCCTATGTGGATTTTAGAGCCGTATTTACCATACTTGGTCAGTCCATGGATGCACAGAATGAATAGCCACCAGTCCTTCCGGCAAATCGAGTGGCCACTCCCAAAGCAGGTAGGGTTCGAGACTTCACTCGGATGAACCCTCTATCTTTCTATGGGTCTATGTATTATGAGTACCCTCAGGAGTTTATTGACCAAGTCCAGAAGGTCATTGACATCATGGGTGCTACTTCTATTGAGAGTGCTGAGTTAGCTGCCGACCAGTTACAGGATGTTGCTCATGATTGGTACAAATAGTAGAAGTCTGAGAGGTTAGATGATACAGGCCCTATCGAGTGGGAGGAATTTGTCACAACTTTCTTAAATAGATTCTTTCCCCAAGAGCTGAGGAAAGCCAAATTCTTGAGTTCATCAACCTCAGGCAGGGGTATATGATGGTTAGGGAGTATTCTCTCAGATTTACTCAGCTAGCCAGGTGTGCTTCTCATGTGGTTGCAGACAATAGAGCTAAGATGAGCAAGTTCATGTCAGGGCTCAACGATAGCATGGTAAATGAGTATAGGTCTGCGATGCTGATCGGTGATATGACCTTAGTAGGACTTATGACCTATGCCCAGAAAGTAGAAGAGCAGAAGTTTAAGACTAGGGAGAGGCAGAACAGGAGAGCAAGTTTAGGTAATTTCAAATTTGCTCACCCCAAGTCAGATGGAGAAAATTGTTCATAGTTTCTCTCCAAGTAAGCCGTTCCAGCTCCTTCCTCTACCAGCTCTCCAGTGCCGAAGTTTAGAGATGGCAATAGAGACAAAGCACCAGGCTCTAAATCTCAGGGCAGTGTTAGCAATGCCCGAATAAATTCCCTTTATTAGACTAGTGGTAAGAACCACAAGGCAATTGGCAGAGCCGATGGTGATGTCTGTTTGGGTTATGGCAAGACAGGCCACAGAATTAGGAAGTGTCTGCAGTCAAGTCTCTAGGGTCAGCAAAATCATTCTACAGCTCAGTCCAGTCGCCCAGACCAGCAGGGTGCTATTTCTAGTGCTACCAGTGGGCAACGCCCAAATAGACGTTATGCTCTTCAGTCCCAACAGGATCAGTAAAATCTCTTGATGTTGTTACCGGTACGTTACCAATTTTCCATGTTCATGTTTATGCTTTGCTAGACCTAGGTTCATCTTTTTCTTTTGTTATTCCATACATAGCAGGCGATCTCAAAATCAATCTCGAAGTCCTAGCAGAGCCCTTCTCAGTCTCTACACCAGTAGGTAAAACTATCATAGGTCGGTGGGTATACAGGAACTGCTCGAGTATGATATCTTAGAAATCCACGTTAGCAGATTTAGTGGAGTTAGAGATTACTCATTTTGATGTCATTATCGACATGGATTAGCTTCATTCTTGCTATACCACAGTCGACTACAGAAATAGGATAGTTCAGTTTCAGTTCCCAAATGAGCCCGCCCTAGTGTGGAAGGGTAGCATTTCAGTGTTCAGGGGTCAACCTATTTCCTACGTTTAGGCCAGGAAAATAGTTGCTAAGGGGTGTGTGTATCATCTAGTGCATGTTAAAGATTCTAGTTCTGAATATCCCAGCCTCGAAACAGTCCTTGTTGTTAATGAATATTCAGATATCTTTCCTAAAGATCTTCTAGGCATTCCTCCAGAAAGGGAAATAGACTTCAACATAGACCTTCTTCTGGATACTCAACCTATTTTTATTCCACCATACAGAATAGCACCAGCAGAACTCAAGGAACTGAAAGATCAGTTAAAGGATCTCTTAGATAAGGGATTTATCAAACCCAGCATTTCCCCATGGGGTGCGCCAGTATTATTCGTGTGCAAGAAATATAGTTCTCTCAGGATGTGTATTGATTACCGTCAACTCAACAAGGTCATGGTCAAGAACATTTATCGTCTTACTAGGATTGATGATCTATTAGACCAACTTCAGGGTGCCAGTTACTTCTCAAAGATAGACCTCAGATCAGGCTATTATTAGCTCAGAGTTAGAGAATATGACATTCTAAAGACAGCTTTCCGTACTCAGTATGGTCACAAATTTATAGTTATGTCATTTGGTCTTACCAATTCCCCCGCAGCTTTTATAGATTTGATAAACCGTGTCTTCAAGCTGTACTTGGACATGTTTGTCATAGTCTTTATAGATGATATTCTGGTTTATTCTCGCACGGAGCGTGATCATGTAGACCATCTTTGAATTGTTCTTCAGAATCTCAGGGATCACCAGTTATTCGCTAAGTTCAGCAAGTGTGAATTTTGGCTAAGATCAGTAGCATTCCTTAGCCATATTGTTTCCGGTGATGGCATTAGAGTAGATCATCCAAAAACCGAGGTAATAAGAAACTGGCCCAGACCCATATCTCCATCAGATATTAGGAGTTTCTTGAGTTTCTCTGGCTATTACAAATGGTTTGTCGAGGGATTTTCTTCTATTGTATCTCCCATGTCTAGATTGACTCAGAAGAAGATTAAGTTTTAGTGGTCATATTCATACGAGAAGAGCTTTTAAGCGTTGAAGACTCGACTCACCTTCGCTCTAGTTTTACCTATTCTATATGGTTCAGACAGTTTTGTAGTCTATTATGATGCATCCAGAGTGGGTTTAGGTTGTATCCTCATGCATTATGGTAAGGTCATAGCCTACGCCTCCAGACAGTTAAAGCCACATGAGAAGAATTATCCTACTCATGATCTTGCGTTAACAGTGGTAGTTTTTTCCTGGGAGATTTTGAGGCATTATCTTTATGGAGTTCATGTAGATGTCTTCATAGACCATAAAAGCCTCCAGTATGTCTTTTCCCAGAAAGATCTCAATCTTCGCCAGAGAAGGTGGTTAAAGCTCTTGAAGGATTACGACATGAGTGTTCTTTATCATCCGGGCAAGGCCAATGTTGTGGCAGACGCTCTTAGTAGACTATCCATGGGTAGTATTTCTCACGTTGAGGATAGTAAGAAAAAGATGGCTCAGGAGATCCATCAGTTTGCCAGACTAGGCGTTCACTTAGTCGATTCTTCAAAGGGTAGTGTATGTGTTCATAGTAGTTCAGAGTCATCTCTAGTTTCCGAGGTGAGATAGAAACAAGACAGGGATCCTAGTCTTGTTAAGCTCAAAGAGTCAGTTCAGAATTAGAAAGTCGAGGTTTTCTCCCCAGGGGGAGATGGTATTCTTCGTTGTCAGGGTCATCTATGTGTTCCAGGTGTAGATGAATTGAGGCAGCAAATTCTTGTAGAAGCGCATGGTGCACAATACTCTATTCATCCAGGGCCACTAAGATGTACCGTGATATGCTAGAGATCTATTGGTGGAGTGGGATGAAGAGAGATATTGCAGAGTTTATGGCTAAGTGCTCTACATGTCAACAGGTTATGATAGAGCATCAGAAACCTAGTGGTTCCATGCAAGAGTTCACCATTCCTACTTTGAAGTGGGAAGAAGTTAACATGGACTTCATGATGGGTTTTGCCTAGAACTCATCATCAGCATGATTCAGTCTGTGTCATTATAGATAGAATAACCAAACCAGCTTATTTCTTTCCTTTTCATACTTCTTACTCTGCCGAAGATTATGCCAAAATCTATATCAAGAAGTTAGTCAGGTTACAAGGTGTTCCACTATGTATCATCTCAGACAGAGGTACCCATTTCACTTTTCACTTTTGGAAAGCATTCCAAAAGGGTCTCGATACCCAAGTCCATCACAACGCAGCATTTCATCCTCAGATAGATGGTTAAGCAGAGAGGACCATTCAGAATCTTGAAGATATTCTAAGGGCGTGTGCAATTGACTTCAAGGGAATTTGGGATGACCACTTGCCTTTGATTGAGTTTGCATACAACAATAGCTATCATTCTAGTATTCAGATGGCTCCATTCGAAGGTCTTTATAGTAGGAGATATAGATCTCCGATTGGTTGGTTCGAAGTTAGTGAGGCCTCAATCATAGGTCCTGACTTAGTATTCGATGCCTTAGAGAAAGTTTAGTTGATCAGAGAGAGACTCCGGGCTGCTCAAAGCCGACAAAAGTCCTATGCAGATGTTCGTAGAAAGGATCTTGAGTTTGAGGTCAATGACTATGTCTATCTTAAGATCTCTCCCATAAAGAGAGTGAAGAGGTTTTGTAAGAAAGGGAAAATTAGTCCCCGGTATATCGGTCCCTTCAGAATTCTTTGTCGCTTTTGCAAGGTAGCTTATGAGCTTGAGTTTCCTTTAGATCTAGACTCAGTCCATCCAGTCTTCCATGTCTCTTTTCTAAAGAAGTGCATAGGTGACCCAGCAGTTGTTGTCCCTATTCAGAGCATCGACATTCAGAATAGCCTCTCTTATGAAGAGATTCCAGTTGAAATCTTATATTATCAGACTTATAGATTAAGGAATAAAGAAGTCCCTCTAGTCATGGTTATTTGGAAAAATCAGTCTTATGAGGGAGCTACTTGGGAAGCAGAAATAGATATGTATCCTTACCTCTTCCCCGCCAATTCAGATCAAGCTCAAGGTAACCGTTCTCCTTAAGATTATTAAGTTTCATGTTCATGTTTCCAGTATAAATTTGGTACCTTTTGACCGTTTCATACTCAGTCAAGCATTCATGTATCAGTTATCTGTGCATCAGATATACACGAGTTCAGTATGTTTAGCATGTTAGTCATGAGATCAAGTTTCAGTTCTTCATGTTCAGTTCATGTTCTATTGTCTTGTATCCCTTCTCAGTAAATTCTTATTCGACGACGAATATTCCCAAGGGGGAGATATTGTAATATGCCGCATGTTTCTAATCCTGTGATTCATACTTGAGTACATGACTTACAATAAATATTCCAGTGATAGGATATCTTATGATGCATTAAGCATGTTCATATAAATCACTTAAGGTAATACAAACTAAGAGTTTTTGAATCCACAAGTTTTAGTGTTTGATTTTGCAAGGGTCATCTTTGAATGAGTATAACTCGATGTGAATGAGGTATTTTGGCTTATCTATACCCACAAAATTGTAGAAAATTGAGTTACCTTTCCAACGATACCAATTTCGCCTTAATCCAATACCCGAGCGAAAAGTTATGCCCATTTTTGTGAGAGACAGTAAGCATAGGCGACTGGTTAGGCGCCGCCTAACCCAAGCATAGGAGATTGGTTAGGCGCTGCCCAACCCATGCATAGGCAATTACTTGGGCGCTACCTAAGCCAATTCCAAGTGTCAAAAATACTCCGTCTTGAGTTATTTTAAAGGTAATTAAGTCTTTAAATACTCCTTACACGTCCCTAAACTTAACCTTACGAAATATATAGCTTCTAAACATATTACAACCCTATTCTCATCTCAAAGCTCATCATCCAAGAGCACTAAAGGAGAAAAACAACTAGAGTTGCATAATTAAGCTTGAAGATCCGATTTCAAGGAAATTCCTCCGTCAATCATCAAGAACCTTCCTTCTAAGGTATGCATAGTATTCATCTATGGATTTAATTCATTTATCGTGTTAAAGAATCAATCTATAAAATACAAAAGCTTGGTTAATTGTGGTGATATTATCATACCCATGTTGATACTTGATTGTTTTCCTCTTTTTCAGTATAAAGTATGATTTCTATATTGTTGGGTGTTGATAATCATGTTGTTGATATTGGGTAATTCCCAAGATGGAATCTTTATATGTTTTTTTTTGAATTCATGATTTCATATGAGTTGGAAACATGTATATTTGGTTGTTCATGATGTATAATTTGATGAATTCACGTATGCTTAAGATGTGCATGTAAGGTGTTTGACAAAATGCCTAAGGAACTAGAAATCATGCAATATAGCTAAATTGTGACTAAGTGAAGGATTCATGATATGCCCTTACGTTCCAATGACTTCTATGTTGTTAATGTGCCTTGTAAATGTTGTTGGAATACTCATGAACTATTCTTATGAGGTTATGCTATGTTTACTTGCAAATCCTACTTATGAACACGATGCATGATATCTATGCAGTCCGCATGAACTTCCATGCTATTAGTATGTGTTGCCAATATGATTAGGCAATGAACATGATATTAAGATTGTGCAAGTACTTCCATGTGATATGGAATCCTTTCCATGAAATACATTGTTGATAACCATGCTTAGTATGAGATCCCTACTTATGATATTATATATTATGGACTCTACTCTTATGATCAAGTCAGTCATGTGTGTCAGTTTCCTTCCATCGAGTCCTGGGGGTACTTGTACCCGAAAAATATAGTTGTGTGCCTAGATCCATGTCATGTTTTACAATATCCAAACTCAAGCTATGATTCCATAGACTTCAGTCAGTCATGTGACTCAGGAAAACCTCATGATCTTAGTCCATTGTCAGATCTCAGTAACATTCCGCCAGTCAATAGAATTCAGTAAGATCAAGTCATGCACAGTCAGTTATTCATGTCTAGTGCCTCCAGATGGGAGTAGAGGTTAGCACCGAGTAAACCCCAAGGATGGGAACTCACCCGCCAGTTTAGGGTGTGATTCTTAGTAGCAATCCTTCTGTTCCAAAATTATGTAGCCAGCGTAGGCTGAGACATCTTAACCCATCAGCTTAGGGTTGATGAGGTGGCTTAACCCGTCAGTTTAGGGTTCCCGCTGTTCTCATTGAGTACCCGCCAGATAAAGGTCACTCACAGCTGTCCTTACTAATGGCATGGTTTTGACATCCCTCCAATCAGGGCAGATATTGGACCCCAACTTATACATAACAACATACATGGGGCATGTCGGTTAAACACTGCTTCCCACAGTTTCAGTAACAGTCTCAGTAAAAGAACTTAGAGCGTTTCAGATTTTAGTATATATAGGACTGCCAGATATAGTCGTCCATGTTATCAGTTTCAGTATCAGTCATGATAGTTATCAGTAAACCACGTATTAGCTTATAGGTCATGCTATCACGTATTCATGGTCCCAATTTTTATATATGTGTGTTTGCACTCCCACGTTCATATTAGTCAGTCAGAGTTGTTCATGGATGAAACCCTTTATGTTCAGCCTACCTTTCTCATATACTCAGTACTCCAGTTGTATTAACACATTTGTGCTATGGTGCTTTCTTTTTATCTTACACCATAGGTTCAGAGACATGAGCTCCAGCCCAGCAGTAGCGGTAGCGTTCCGGTCGCAGAGACACAGTGAGTCCTCATGGATTCGAGGACAATATGATTTGATTCACTTATTTATTCTCCAGTTTAGTTTTACGGAGTTAGTTGGAGACATGTTCCTTCAACTTCTTATTCAGACAGTTTAGAGGCTTTTGGATTTACTTTTAGATTTACGTCCAGATTTAGTTGTTTTGGGTATTTTCGTCCACATGATTGTATTCAGTTGAACCTTATGGCCTTACAGTTCCATGAATTTTGTATTTTTATATTATTATTTATAGTATACAGGTATAGATATCAATCATGGGTTAGCTTGTGGTCCCTCGAGGTCATGAGCACCGTGTAGCATTCCGGTTCAATAAATCAAGGTGTTACAGTTATGCTCCTAAGATGAAGAGTAGTATGACAGCCCAAATAAGGAAGTTTGCTTCTGGCCTTTCAGATGATCTGGTGCTTGAGTGTCAGGGAGCTATGCTGAATAGGGATATGGACCTTGCTATACTTCTGTACACTTACAACAAGTTAAGGAGAAGAGGAAGAAAATAGTTGAATCTACGGATAAGGACAGGCAGGCAAAGAGAGTTGGACCAACAGACCAAAGTCATAGTCAATAGTAGAGTAGTAATTAGGGTGGAAAATGGCAAAAGAAAAAGAATAGGGGTAATACACAGTCAGAAGCTAGTGCCCCAGTGTCTAGACCCATAACTGAGCAGCGCACCCAAAAGTTTAGACTAGTCAGGAGCAGAGAATGCAGGGTACACAGTCGCAGGAAAGTATAGCACAGACCTATCGGTCCTATTCGCACTGTGGGAGATGCAAGAGGAATCATCCAGGGAGATGTTAGTTTGGTTCTTAGTTGTGTTATTCATGCAGCTAGCCAGGCCATATCCAGAGAGACTGTCTGGTAGCAAAGAGTAATGTTGTAGGAACCAAGTTGCAGGCGAATTCATCTACACCACCACCTCAGAAGGATGCCACTTCAGCCACCGGAAATGGTCAGAACTGATTGTATGCTTTGACCAACCGCTAGGAGGTAGAGGCATCACCATATGTAGTCACCATTACATTGTAAATCTTTTCTCATGATATGTATGTATTACTTGATCCAAGGTCTACCTTGTCTTATGTAACCTCATACGTGGTTGTTGGTTTTGGTTTTGAGCCTGATATGATTGTTGAACCTTTTTTAGTTTCCACCTAAGTGGAAGATTCTGTTATAGCTAGGAGGGTATATAAAAATTATGTTGTGTCTATTTTCAGCTGGGATACTGAGGCAGATCTCATAGAACTTGATATGGTTGATTTTGATGCCATCTAACGGATGGACTAACTATATTCGTGCTATACCACATTGAATTGTAGGAGTCAAAGAGTCACTTTTTCTTTTCTGAGTGAGTCTGTGATAGAATGTGATGGACATTCGCTAGCACCTAGAGGGCACTTCATATCTTATCTCAGGGCCCGTAAACTTATTTCCAAAGGTTTCTTGTATCATTTTATTCGGGTTAAAGATTTTAGTGCCAAAAGTCTACCTCTTCAGTTTATCCCCAGAGTGAATAAATTACCAAAAGTCTTTCCAGATGATCTCCCAGGAATACCTCCTGATAGGGAGACAGATTTTGGTATTGATTTATTTTTACCCATCCTATTTATATTCCCTACATAGGATGGCTCCTATAGAGCTAAAAGAGTTGAAAGAATAGCTAGCAGATCTTCTAGATTAAGGTTTTATCCACCCTAGTGTGTCTCCCTGGGGTGCACCTATACTTTTTGTGCGAAGAAAAGATGGTTTCCTTCGTATGTTCATAAATTACCGCAAGTTAAACAAGGTCACTATCAAAAATAAGTATCTGCCTCCTAGGATTGATGATCTGTTTGACCAACTTCAGGGTGCTAAGTGTTTTTCTAAAATAGACCTTCATTCAGGATATCATCAAATGAAAGTTAGGGAGTCAGACATTCCTAAGACAACTTTCTGAACCAGATATGGTCATTATGAATTCCTTGTTATGTCATTCGGGTTGACTAACACCCCTATAGACTTCATGGACCTAATGAATAGGGTCTTCCGATAGTTTCTAGATATGTTTGTCATAGTTTTCATTGATGATATCTTGATTTATTCGAAAAGTGAGGAGGACTATGCCAATCACCTCCAAATTATCCTCCAGACTCTTAAATATCATAGGTTGTATGAAAAGTTCTCCAAGTGTGAATTCTAGTTAAATTCTATTGCTTTCTTGGGGAATATTGTGTCTAGCGAGGGATTAAGGTTGATCCCCAAAAGGTTGAGGTAGTGAGGAAATGGCCAAGACCTATAACTCCAACCGACATTAGGAGCTTCTTGGGTTTAGAGGGTTGTTACAAAAGGTTCGTAGAGAGTTATTCTTCCATAGCTGCACCACTTACTAAGTTGACTTAGAAAAAGGTAAAGTTTTTATGGTCTGACTCTTGTAAGAATAGTTTTGAGAAGTTGAAAGACAAGTTGACTATTGCTCCTATTTTGACTTTTTCGGAGGGTACAGAAGGTTTTATTGTATACTATGATGTGTCCCAAGTGGTACTTAGGTGTGTTCTTATGCAGCACAGTAAGGTAGTGGCTTATGCATGTAGGCAGTTGAAGGTGCATGAGCGGAACTACCCTACTGATGATTTGGAGTTTGCGGTTGTGCTTTTTGCACATAAGATCTGGCGGCACTATTTTTATGGGGTACATTTTGATATATTTACTGACCACAAGAGCTTACAGTATGTTTTCTCATAGAAAGAATTGAATCTCAGGCAGAGGTGATGGTTGGAACTTTTAAAAAACTATGACATGAGCTTGCACTATCATTCGGGCAAGGAGAATGTGGTAGCCGACGCGCTCAGTAGGTTATGTATGGGTAGTCTTTCTCATGTGATAAAAGAAAAGAGGGAGATGGTGAAGGATATTCACTGACTTGTAAATATAGGAGTGCGTCTTTTGGATTCTGAGGATGGAGGAGTGGTTATTCATGAGATAGTTAAATTTTCCATTTGTACAGAAGTTAAGGAGAAGCAGGTTGAAGATCCCATCTTGATGCAGGTCAGAAAGATGTGGGTCAACAAAAGGTAATGTCATTTGAAATTGTGGTGATGGTATTTTGAGATACCAGGGTAGGTTGTGTGTGCCAGATATAGATGGTCTAAGGAAGAGAATCCTTGACGAAGCTCACACGTCGAGGTATGTTGTTCACCCTGTCTTTTCTAAGATGTATCATGATTTAAAAACCATTTATTGTGGAATAATATGAAGCATGATATGGCTAACTATGTTACCAAGTGTTTGAATTGTCAACAATTTAAAGTGGAACATTTGAGGCTAGGTGGTTCTTCTCAAAAGATAGTTTTGCCTTTGTGGAAGTGAGATATGATTAATATGGACTTTATTATAGGACATCTGAGGTCCCAAAGCCATTATGATTCCATTTAGGTGATTGTAGATTGGTTGACCAACTCATCTCACTTTCAACCTGTCAGGATAAATTATTCTAGAGAGGATTATGCCAAGCTGTTTATTACAGAAATAGTTCGTTTGTATGGGGCACCTATGTCCATCATATCTGACAGAGGTACACAGTTTTCTTCGCAGTTTTTGAGATCGTTTCAAAAGAGTTTAGGGACTCAAGTGAATTTGAGCATGACTTTCCACCCTCAGATAGACGGGCAAGCTGAGCGCACCATCTATACCCTTGAGGATATGTTGAGGGCGTGTGTGATTGACTTTAAATAGCTTCCATTCCAATATTAAGATGGCACATTTTGAGGCATTATATGGGAAAAGATGTAGGTCCTCAATAAGATGGTACGATGTAGGTGAGACACAGATATTTCAGATTGATCTTGTTCATCAGGAAATAGAGGATGTGAAAGTCATTAGAGAATGACTTAAGACAGCTCAGAGTCATCAGAATTCCTACGCCGATGTTAGGAGAAGATATCTACAAATTGAGGTTGGAGATTGGGTGTTTGTCAAGGTTTCTCCCATAAAGGGAGTCATGAGATTCGGGAAGAAAGGTAAGTTGAGTCCTCGCTATATAGGACCATATCAGATTGTGAGAAAGATAGGTGGAGTTGCGTAAGAGTTAGAATTGCCAACTAGTATGGGTTTGGTTCATCCGGTATTTCATATATCTATGTTAAAGAAGTGTATTGGAGACCATTCTTTACTATTGCCTGTCGAAGAAATCAAAGTGAAAGACTCCTTATCCTATAAAGAAGATCCTGTAGAGATTTTGGATTGCCAAGTTAGAAGATTGAGGAGCAAGGAGATAGCCTCAGTTAAAGTGTTGTGAACAAACCAAAAAATTGAAAAAGTGACTTGGGAATCAGAAGTTGACATGAGAGCTAGATACCCAAACCGTTTTAATCCAATGGATGACGAAATGGAAGGAACAATCCTTGACTTATTCTTTCTATGCCTTATTATTCTTGAAATTATACTTATCTGTATCCTGCATCAACATTCAGGTATGAATGTTCCCAAGGGGGATATATTGTAATGCCCCAAAGTTTTTTTCTTAGCTATATTTTTCCCTAAAATATAAAGCATTGACTTCTGGAATTATTTATACTTTTTTCCCGGTGGAATCCCTTAGATTTCAAATTTTCATTTCGTAGATGATTGAATAAGTTTTCCTTTGACATAGGATGCATCCAAAATGGACAGTTGGAAAAGGACTTATGGTTAATTTAAGTTCTAGTTGTAAAACACCGTCATTCTTGTCCTTGGCGCATCGCGAAAAGGGTGTAAATGACAATGGTCAATTTCTAATGGGACTCCACGATGGTGGCGCATGACGGAGTGAGCCAAATTCCCATTTGTCAATTTCCAGTGAGCCACCGCAATAATGGCACGTTGCGGTGGCCCATGAAATTGGGCTCCCAGTTATATTTTAATTCAAGTCTCATTAAGGGTATATTAGGTATTTTACCACACCCTTATCAGTCGAAACACGCAATTTCAACCCCAATTGAGCATATTACTCATACATTCACCAAAAATATTCAAGAACACTCTCTAGGGTTCCATATTTATAATCTAAATAAATCAAGATTCTACCGTGGGTTTTCAAAACAAATTGAAGATTTGGAATCCCAAAGTTGTGGGCATTAAGAAGCATCCTTTAAATTTCTAGATAGAGGTACGTGGGGTTTATCCAAAAAAAACTACAAGGGCTTAAAACCATTAGAGCATGATTTTTAGATTTTTATGCATGAGTTTCAAAGGGGGTTTGCAATCTATCTTCTAAATTACGTACTACAAATGTTTTAATGTTACAATTGTTTTGACCTTGTGGTCCTATCCCCTAAATTGATTTACATGTATAGGTATATGTATGAAATTTGAGATTTAAGATCGTTGAGAGAATAAATTATGAACTCCCTCTTATGTATTGAATTAAAGATCATGGTATTTTGATTTGAAAGATGATTTCGCAATATTATATCATTTGAGCATGATTTGAAATAGTTGAGAGGGTGCTTCTTGATATAAATATTTTCTTGTGTTTAAGAGAAAGAATTGCATGTGAATTGAGAACTTTGACATGACCACCTTGTACTATACTACTGAAATGCTTGACAAAGATGAGTTCCTTGCATGTGTTTACATAAGGTTTGAGAAAGAGTTTCTTTGAATTGAATTATTAAAATAGGGGACCAAAAACTTGTGTTTTTTTGAAAACAGAGATTTATGATAGACTAATAATAGCTCAGAGATGTGGCTTGCAAGTCAATGGTATGACGATACCATATGTATTTATCACATAACAGATTATGCTTTCAAAGCATGTTTTCAAAGAATGTTTTGATAGAGTTCTAAAAAGGGGCTTAAAGAGGGTTAGGCGGTTACCTGAAGAAGGCGCAAGTTTAAGATACTCTTAGCCTGAAATCGTATTTACTGACCGTGCGCATAGTATATTCAGAGACTCCGACCCTTGTGGCACACTTGGGTTGGGGGCTTCACTGCCGAGTTAATGGAAGTTTCCATATAGCCTATGAAATTTTTTAGAGTTTTAGGGTATACCACCTAGTGAAGAAGAAACACAAATTTCTCAAAGATGAGATGATTTTTATATAGTCTTTAAAATACCCATGTGAATTCTTACTATATGATATACTTATGAACTGTTTTAAATTGCTCTCATATATGTTGAATAATAAATGGTTATT
>NC_061119.1:140852743-140876432 GCF_002878395.1 Capsicum annuum
AATAAAATCTCTAGTCTCTTAGGTATTTTCACAAACACCTTACATGCACTTCTTAGGCATAGGTGGATTCATCGGGATTACAAGTATTCAATCACCCATTTCATATATTGATACATCACTCACTACCATAGTTTCCACAAACATACAAAGATCCCTTCTTGGATATCATCAACTTCAACAACATAATCACCAACCATCACACAAATACTACATACATATACTTCAACCAACATACATAATCATCCCACACATATATCTCAACCATCATGTGAATACTAACATACAAAATGAAAATTGAGTAAGTATAATCATATATATACATACACATGTATCTTGAGCCTTTGAAAAAGGATTTGTGGGCTCTATGGACGAAAGGAGCCCGTAGATAAACACTTGCATGCCTGGAACAACGATCTTCAATGATTCCTTAAACTTGTTCTTGGTTTCTTGAAGTAGAAATTGAATTTTGGAGGAAGGAAAATTGGTACCCTAGGCTTCTTAATATTTTAGAGAGAAAGAGAAGGAAGAAATGAAAGAAAATAATGGTCTTTCATCCAAGGGGTGTACATATATACACATTAAACATATACATATATCATGTATATATATATATATATAGCATGGTAAAAGGGAAAGGACCAAAATGTCCTTAAAAATAAAAAAAAATGTCAAATATGTCCTTTGGTGGACTGTTTTGATAGCCTGAAGTAGATCGACCATAACCTTTTGCTTCGACGTCCAAATTGGATGAAACCAATTTTATTGGAAAGAAGACTCTCACGGATTTCCGCTGATATATAGCAGCTCACACAGTTTATTATGTACAAGGATTTATGATCATTTGAAGTTGGCCAAAAAAATCGCCTAGCTGCAGTATTTTTTTTTTCCTGCACATTTTACAGTTCACAGTTCGATCGAAATGGTCGTATTTTGATCGTAATGGTCGTAACTCACCGCTCGAGTGTCCATTTTGGGTGATCCACATATCGTTGGAAATCTTATTAGATGCTCTACAAAATGGTGGGTCGAAATCTAAGAAATGACACACAGAAAAAATAATAAATCATTCTCGAAGATGGGATCCTATATGTTTATGAGCAAAATTTTAACGAATAATTTTTTGGGGTATTACATCATCTCCCCCTTGGAAACATTCGTCCTCGAATGTCACTAGATAAGTCGAGACACAGAGGAAACTAGGGATACACACCTGGGACAACTTGTCACCTTGACTCGATATCATTCTAACCTCTTAAAGGAATTTTGAGAATACAGAAATGGATAATAGGAACAAATGTAAAGATACAACTCTGAGTAGAAATTAACCGAACCTCTGAATCACGGTCACAAGATTGGAACAACCGACAAACTGGGTGCTTACACTGAACATGCACATCTAATACAAAGGTGTATAATGGAGATGCTTTATGAATGCATGACTGTCAAACTGAATCTTTCACCACTACAAATGCATACCTCATCCATAAACACAGAATTGAACACACTAACCAACTGAGCTTTTTACTACCACAACACTTACAGATCTAATGTGTATCCATTTCACCATACCAACTCATGAATCTAATAATCAAATTTCGTAGCAACCCAAATTTCTCACAATATATATGCATGTCTGATGCATGAGTACATAGTTAAACGAATGTCTAAACATGTGACTGTCTATGTAATGATGACTGATACAAAACTTGTAATAAAAATCATGATATGCAACTGAATTGGGGCATCTCCCCCTTGGGATACTATGTCCCTCTTAGAATGGTTATTTGCTAAGATACACACATGTATCTTGAGCCTTTGAAAAAGGATTTGTGGGCTCTATGGACGAAAGAAGCCCATAGATAAACACTTGGATACCTGGAACAACGATATTCAATGATTCCTTAAACTTGTTCTTGGTTTCTTGAAATAGAAATTGAATTTTCGAGGAAGGAAAATTTGAACCCTGGGCTTCTTAATATTTTAGAGAGAAAGAGAAGGAAGAAATGAAAGAAAATAATGGTCCTTCATCCAAGGGGTGTACATATATACACATCACACATATACATATATCATATATATATATATATAGAGAATGGGAAAAGGTAAAGGACCAAAATGCCCTTAAAAATAAATAAAAAATGTCAAATCTATCCTTTGGTGGACTGTTTTGGTAGCCTGAAGTAGATCGACCATAACTTTTTGCTCCGATGTCCAAATTTGACGAAACCAATTTTATTGGAAAGAAAACTCTCAGGGCTTTCAGTTGATATATAGAAGCTCACACAGTTTATTATGTACAAGGAGTTATGATCGTTTGAAGTTGACCAAAAAAATCACCTGGCTGCAGTATTTTTTTTTCCTGCACATTTTACTGTTCAGAGTTCGATCGGAGTGGTTGTAGTTTGATCAGAATGGTCGTAACTCATCGCTCGAGTGTCTGTTTTTGGTGATCCACGTATTGTTGGAAATATTATTCGATGCTCTATGAAATGGTGGGTCGAAATCCAAGAAATGACACACAAAAACATAATAAATCATTCTCGAAGATAGGATCCAATACGTTTACGCATAAAATTCTAACGAAAAATTTTCCGGGGTATTACAGTAACAAAATACAAAATATTCTTTGGCTACTATTGTTAATAATTACAAGTAGAGAAATGTATTATGTTGACAAGAACAGAAATGATATTTCACATGGCCCAAGAAGCTTAGAAAAGGCTTTTAGCCTCTTTAAAATAATTTTATTCCATATAAAATAATATCATTACTATATAGAAAATGTATAGCTACTATATGTGTATAAAAAATGTGTTATGTGCAGAAAAAATTGTATCGTTTTTGTATCACTAATGTATACAACTATTTTCATTATTGTATAGAATAGTATCCATATGTATATGTCTGAAAAATGTATCGTACATAGTTAAACTATATCATTGTTGTATAAAATATGTATCTCTAAGTATATTAAAAAATGTATAATAATTGTATAATTTATGTTTAATAAATGTATAATTTCTCACTTATTATGCAGATATATACAATTAGTATACACGTATTATTCATATTTTGGAATACTTGTTTAACGACACGTGCCTCACACGTAAAATATTTGATTATTTAAAGTTAAATAATTTTGTTTATTTTAAATAAATTTTAATACAATAATATAAATGTAAAAAATATTTTAGTATAAGTTTATATATATTTTACCACAAGAAGTTTTTAGTGATTGATTGATCATCAGTTTTGTGTTTGTCATATGGTACCTCTTTCCCTTGCTGCCAAAGACTAAGAGTGATGGATCAATTTGAACCATATTTTTGGCACGATTATTTTTTATTTTTTTCTATATTTAAATTTTTTTTTTGTTTATAAAGTCGAATCCTTACCAAATTATTGATTACATTTTTATTATGTACTTACAAAAATTGAGGGATATCAGTCATTCCACCATAATCCATATTGATGTTGTTCTGTATTATTTGTTGCTGAATCGATCTACTCAATTAAATTATTACGTTCACTCGATTTTATATTTTTTTAATCCATACCATCTTATTTTCCTTTGTAAATTTTAATTTTTAACATATTTGACATACATTTTTACTATAAATAAATATAATATTTATTTTAATATCAATTAACAATAATTTATTTTTATTTATAATTTTATTAATTAACATTAGACATTTACAATATCAAGTTATATATTTTTTATTTTAATGTCAATTGCCATTTTGTGATAGTTTTATTTATTTATATTTAATTTATTAACACGAGATGTACATGTAAAACACGTACAGTTAACTAGTATATATACAAATCACAACATTCTTTTACATATCTTTTAATTGATTAAATAGATACAATAGTTTTGTTAAAAAATAGAGTTCTATTATGAGAATTTGGCCGTGGAGCATTTGATGGAGAAACTATATCTATTTAGTAGATATAGAAGATAAATTAATTATTGTCATAATATTTTTCTAAGAGTCTTCATATTTTCAATATATTGTAAATGAATAAATGTAAATATAAATTCCTACTAAAACTTTTGTAAGAGATATGTATAGATTGTATCACTTATTAAAATTCATTGCAAATTAAAATATAGCAGTGGTGATTTACCACAATTAGAAGTGGAATGCTAAAGTAAAGGAGCAAATTCGTATTAAAATACACATGGAAAACATTTTGGGCTCGAGGAATGTAGACGAGTTTTTGGTGAATGGTGGGAGGTTTTGCGGTTCGTCTTTGAGGTAGGATTCTGTCTACTCTTCATAGATAATGTGTGAATGTAAATGTTAAAATTAATTCTTGATAGAATAACTTATTATTGAATATTAATCTTTGGGGATTGGATGGGGTCTTGACCCATAAATTGAATTGTTTAATACCCTTTTTGAACCTGATGACCTTTTCGCTAGTTTGGATTAATTAATAGAATGAATATGGAATGATGTTAGGTTTGGGATGTGTTTTATGTTTTGGAATCATGGTTAGTATGATTAACCTTAGTTGGGCTATTCTAGTGATCTTAAAAATATAATTTGGGTAGAATTGACATAAATGCCTATGTTTCTTAAAAAAAAAATCCTACCATAGAATTGGTTATGTCTTACTTGATATCTAGAAGGTGAACTAGATAACTTAGCTTAGTTTAGGCATATTGTGTCTAATTATGGAAATTATGGATTAGAAGTGGGATTGTCTGGCCCACTTAGGCCAAGAATAGTGTTAGCCTTATGGACTTAGTTGAGGATATTTGGCGTAGTTGAGGTTAGTAAACCTTAGAATAAGTTTACTTTATAGCTTATTTAATGACGATGCATTTTCCCTGTATAATGATATTTGGGTCTATAGAGATGCTATTTTTTCTTAGTCATGATGTTAGGCCTATAGAGATGTTGTTTCCTCTTAGATATGATGTTAGGCCTATAGAGATGATGTATACTCTTAGACATGATGTTAGGCCTATAGAGATGTGATTTCCTCTTAGATATGACATTAGGTCCTTAGAGATGATTTCCCTATAAGTTATGATTATTGGACTTGTAGAGATGAATTTCTCTTAGATATGATTATTGGTCTGGAGAGGTAACATTCCTCATAGTCATGAGGTATGACCTAAAAATATAAGATAAATATATGCTTATTGATATTATGCCTTCTAGATATGAGATGATTAAATAATTATTGATATTATACCTCATAGATGTGAGATGATTATATGCTTATTAATATTATACCTCCTAGATGTGAGATAATTATATGTTTATGGATATTATTCCTAGTAGGTGTGAGATAGTTCTATGCTTATTTATATTATGCCTCCTATATGTGAGATGATTATATGATTATTTATATTATGCTTCTTATATGTGAGATTATTACAGATATGGTATGACTAGTAATATGTTTACCAATATGAGTTCTAGATATGTATACGGGCCTAAGGTTGTTATTATGATGTTGAGATTATTCTGAACATGTTATTAAGTCAAAGGATATGTTTTTTATATTGATTGGATATTTGGGAAGTGTTTATCCTTGTAAAGGATATGTTTTTGAATATATATATATATATATGTTTATGTACACATCTCTTCGGTATGGGATGGAGGAAAATACGGTATGACTCTCATTATTTCATCATTTGAATACTAGTGATGGCATGCATAGGTTTGGTATATTCTTGATTATTAGATCTGTGATTGATGTGATTCTAGAAGAAATACAATCGTATGAATGTTGTTCCTAAATAATATTTAGGTTATATGGGAGTTAGTTTTCTATTAAGTGACTATAGTACTTGATGGCTAAAAATCTAATGTACTGGTTTATGAACCTTATCTAGTTGAAATATGGTAGTTAACAATTATGGATGGTACGTGTCTAATGATGATTAAAGTTTTAGTGTTGGTGAATATTAGATACTATTGATGACTACGTTTGTGATGCTGATTTGTTGTTAAACAAAGATTTGTCTATTAGTGATGCAAGATAATAAAAGGTATTAGTTGATAGATAAACAATGTGTCAAAATGACTGTTAGTTGTCTTTTCTAGATGGTGACTAGCGAGATTATGATGGTTAGAAATGAACATTTGTTAATTGGTGACTATGGTCTAGTGGTGAATCTTGACTGGGTGCTAGATATTGCCAATTTAGTGGATAATGATTGCATGAAGAAATGGTTTGGCTAATAATCAAAGATCATATGTATGATTCGATCCTATCACTTACTTCGATCATGGGATA
Organism: Capsicum annuum; assembly: GCF_002878395.1. NCBI lineage: Eukaryota > Viridiplantae > Streptophyta > Magnoliopsida > Solanales > Solanaceae > Capsicum > Capsicum annuum. The sequence continues at coordinate 140,859,011 of NC_061119.1, forward strand.
TTTTTACCCTTTGTACACTTTTATCAGGATTTAGTCTCAAAGATTATTCTGGGTAACATACTTACAAATTTACATTTATTCATCCACGACTTGAGTTTATGGACCTGTTATAAATTTATATATATGTATTCATTAGTATGATGATATATATATACGCGCTTTGATTTTGGAGGATACTATTGTGATGATATTAATACTGGCAAGGATAAAGGATATTGTGATGATGATATTGATACCCGACAAGGCCGAAGGATACTTTGATGATATATTTATGCCTAGAAAAGTCAGATTGTAATTATGTTGATGATGGTGATGATTATTAAATCTAGGATGGAGATGGATATGATAATAAGATTGTGATATCACTGTGTACGTTGTATTCATTCCTATATACGCATTACCTATCACTAGTATGTGCCGATGTCTATCAACCTTTATAGGAAGGTTGCATAGATATGGGTGATGAATAATCCTTGTGTTGTTGTATATTGATTGATACTTCCAAGCCTGGGGAGGTAGGGGTACACATTGGCTTGGATAGGTATTTAGTTGTTTAGATTTATCAGTTATTCGTGCTATTATTGATATAGTTATTATCATTGTTATGATCATTATTATGGATAGCTTATGACATATTGGTTGTTGATTCGGTATCGATATTTGAGGTATGTTTTTCTCCTTTTCTTTCTTGTGATTCCATTATTACACATGATTATTTCATGTGTAGCCATGTGGATTAGAAACCCTGAGTATGATAGAATTGAATACTTATAGGATTATAATGAGATCTTGGAATGATTATATGATGATTTAGGTTATTCTCTGAGGAGACCTCATGTAAATATGTAAACACACACATATATTTATATATATATATATATATATATATATATATATTTACATATATGTAACTATGTTACTACCGAGTGTCTCTACCTTCGTCTGCTCATATTGTTTATTCATTTCTTGGCTTTTTATATTACTATATATCTTTCTTTTGCTTTTTATTATATTTGTTGGACGGGGATATACAGTATATTATTGACGTCTATTAAATGTGGGTGGAAGAGGGTAGTTCACCCCGATACTTCCTTAGTCTTAATATGTTAGACTCTTGGACTTGAACAGGATAGTTTTCTCTTATTATCTCATTGGCTTATTATATGATTCTTGACTCTTGGGTGTAGTTTTGGTATACATATCTGCTTTATCTTGGAGCTTAAGTGGTAGTTGAGTACCAAGTACCATTTGTTTGGTACTCATACTACACTTTTGTAGCCTGTATGGGTTATCATCGTTGATGTGTGTATCATGCATAGAAAACATGGTTTAGAGATGCAGAGTAAGAACTTAATGTCCGAAGTAGCACTTATCTCTCTCTTATGTATTGGACAAGCCTCTATATTGTATTCGGAGATATGTTGTATCACGTCATCTCCCTTGATATTTCATCTTTGTGATTGTGTTATGTTAGAAGCTCTTGTACTGATACCACTAGGTTTTAGAATTCTATTATATATTGATTTTTATTTTATTTATTCCGTATTTTTTTCTTTATATTATTGAGTAGTCTGTTACTAGCGGTTCCGAACTATGGGTTTGAATACCTATTGGTGGGTTATGGTAGGCACCATCATGACCTAAGGAATAGAGTCGTGATAGTATCTAAATCAAGATTAGATGTAAGCAAGCCATACTAGGTTAAATATAAAGGTTCTACTTAAATGCTACCTCTAAGCCCTTTGAGACTAGAGCAACTTCGTAAGAGTAAGCGCTAATGTCAATCTTGCCCTATGTATTAGTGATGGGGACACTCCCATAAAACTATATTAATATTAAAGCCTTCCCACTCTAAATATGAGACACTAAGTCTAATTCATTAAGATTTATGGCAAAAAGATAAGCATTCCACTCTATGTGTCCAAAAGACCTAAAAGGTTAAGCTAACCCTAATCCTTTCATATCAACAATCCAATACTTAAACCCACCCAATCTAACAAAATATCAAAACTATACTATGACATTGCTCAATCTAACAAGTGGTAAACCTAACATACCTCAAACCCAAAGAAAGCTCACGAACTACTAAACCTTCTTTATTCTCTTTTGTGAAGATTTTTCAAGGCACCAAGCTATGAAAAGAATATTCTATGCATTATTACTAGAATATTGATACCCATATTGCACCATGTATTTTGGGTCGAATGATAACACCAAAAACCCAAGTGGGGCCCACTTATGACAAATATATTTTTGACGCCAACCCAACATGCTATCTAGCATATAAATCAAAACCCTCAAAAATAGGTGAAAACCAAGAAAAGTTTGGGCTAAAATCAAACCCTAAGTGATTTAGGGCATTTGTCAAATAATAAAGAAATTCAAGCATGAAAGGAAGGATTCATACCTTAAATCCAATGATAATCATGAAAATAGATGTTAATCAAGCTCTCAAGTCACACCCAAGACTCAATTTAAAGGTTGCACACTATCTTAGGGACCTATTACACCAATAACAGGTACTCAGATGTGGTTGTCACTGTCCATGGATGTAACTCAGAGTTGGAAATTGTAATAGCCCTATGGATATCATAATAGGGCAATAATGATGCCTTTTAGGCGATCGCAGAAGAATTAAAACCAATAAACTTACCAAATTTTCAAACATTCCAACAACGCCTTAGGATTTATTTAGACTTTGAATATATGTAAATGTATAATGTAACCACACTGAATTTAATGTTTCAGGAGTGTTGGAAACTCAGATTTTCTATCCGAATTCTTTTTGGCAAAATATGGGCCCTACACCCAAACTTCTAAATTTCCAACTTTCCAAACAATAGGTCATAATGAGCTCAGGTTCTTTGGGATCAAAATAAAAAGTCTACCTAGCAAAATAACAATATTTTAGATCTGCTAGCGTAGCCAAAATTTTCATCCAATATCGTTTTACCGATGTTTTTGCCCGTGGCCATTTAAAACCAGGGAAGACTTCAAAATAAGAAATTAGCTCTAAAAACCAAACGTACTACCCAATGACCAAACTATCACTCCAAGCAAGACATAAATAACTTAGGCCAGCTATGGAAAAGCTGTAACGGTGAAAAAAAGTAGAAATATAGAAAAATGTCCTTAAGGGTCATTACAATATCCACTACTAAGGGAACTTTTCTCCCCAAATATTAAAGATGAGGATATTCTTAAAGTCAAAAAAAGGTGAGGATACTGGGACCACATGAAACACATTGGCTTTGAACCTTTAAAAAATTTCCTAAGTCGAAGATTCTAGACAACATATTACTTAAAAGTACTAGTTTTATATTTGCGTATGAATTAGGGCTCCTCTCTCATATGTTAGGCAGTGTGTTTGGGTTAGTTTATGCCCTAGGTATGACTAGGAGTCATATCAGTTATATGATAGTGCACGAGTGGTGTGTTGCTAAGTCATATGATGTCATACAGATAATCTTGATAATTCTTACCAAGGTATGACTCTAAGGGTACTACTTGTATGTTAAGATACAACTTGTCCTTATATGGTTATGCTGATTAATATGGGGGCCCAAGTGGAGGCTTAGGGTAGGAGTAACGGTACCACTCGTACACTAAGGTACTATTTAGGAGTGATAAGTCTTACCCTTCTGTATGTGTTTTTCAACTTCTAAGCTGAGGGAATTCAAGACTTTTCCCACCACAAAAACCTTAAGACCCATATTATATATAATGTTTTGGCCTCTCATAACACTTATTGGAATATCACAACACTCTCTAACTCACTCTTAAAGATTGGAGGCTTGGATTTCCACAAGTGTTCTTTTTAAGGATAAAAGGGTCAAGTTCTTTCTGTGAATCATCTTGTATAAGACATGCGACTCTTTCCCTCATTGTTAGTTTAAAATATCATGTATTTTTAACATTGATTATGATTTGCAAATGGTTTTTTTGAAACTAAATATTGAGGGTTTTGATTCATAGTGTTTAGTATTGTTTACTCTTGTTTAAACTTATGTTTATACATGTGTTGATCATGGTTTGCACATGTGGGTACTTGGTGATTGTTTTTTAACAAATGGGTAATAATTATCCTAATGCTTGATGATTTTTACTTTGAATTTGGTCTTGGCAAAGTTATGCCCTCAAGGTGTTTGTGAAAATGTCGAAGAAAAATAACTAGTCACTTATTAATAGTGTTTTGAAATAAGGAAATTGCCTAATATGTATGAATGGTTGGTAATGGTATTGTAAAGGACTTGTTGGACATGAAATATGTTAATTGGTGACTTTGGTGGTTTGCTTGGTTAAAGTAGTAAGTCCCTAAACATAAAATTGAATTGTGTTTGAACTAAAACTTGGTATAAGAATGCTAATGGAGAGTTAGTGGTTTTGTAAAGGTCTTGATGATGACAAATTAACTTAAATGTTGAATAGAACTAATTCACTGGACTATTAATGAGATTCGTTGATAAAAAGTTTCATAAATATCTTGTGTTCATGTATGGTGTTAAATTGTAACATTGGAGGTCTGAATTAGCTCAATGGGTTAGAGGACTTAAGTAGTTATTTAAATGGATGCCATTGCATGTACAAAGGGTTAGAGTCCCAATGTCTACTAATAATATACACAATGAATTATGGCTAGAGTCCACTTGCCTAATAATATGACTTGTTCTTAGAGTTCACTTGCCTAGTAAAAATAGCTTGTGGTTAGAATCGAGATATTTAATAAGATGACTTAGGGTTAGAGTCCACTTGCCGAATACAACTTGAAAGTCAAATCCTTCTAAACTATAGGGATGGAAGCTTAGACTCCTCCACTCCATGTCACATGATTGAGTGCTTCAAAATGCATACTAAGCCTTATTCCCTCTTCTGGCACTTTATGCATATATATATATATATATCTACATATATACCTATGTATATAAATATAGTTACTTTATGATGGCATGACTTGTGTTTTAGTAATGGCACTATTTTATCCTTACCCTTGAGTTATATGATAGTGCTCCAACCGCTAACCATCTTTGGACGATGTGTCCCAAGAAATACAGGGGTCGGAGCTTCTTCTTCTCTTCCTGTGCAGTGACTAGGTATTTAAGTAATTCCTATGTTGACTTTGAAGTAATCAGCTTCCATACATTGGAAGGCATAAATTTTGTGGTCTTTCTATCTAATGTAATAGACTTATTTTATAATTAGTGTTGGCTTTCATCGAGGGCATATCTGGACACATTTAGGCATCAAATTTTTAGAGGCTTGGCGGATAACTATGGACTTGGGTATGTTAGTTTAGTATGTTGAACATCAATGGATTGATTATATATATTCTAAGTTATGATTATTTGTCTTACTTCTAGCTTGATATATGTTTGGAGTTCATTCAATAATTATGGATAGATATGATGATTAGGTTGGGTTAAAGAGAGATCTTTTATCTTTGTTTGGCTCCAGATGCCTATTATGACAAGGCATAGGTTCAAGTCATATCAAGTTGGTATCTAAGCCTAGGTTCATGGTCAGTTGGGTGTCTACAAATCAATGTTGAGTAGAGTTGCTTTTATGGGTGTAGAGCGTGCCATACTCACAAGAGAGGGGCTATGAGACATTTAAAAATGTTTCCTTTCCTATCATTCTATCTCAATCTATAGAGTCTAAGGTCTTAGATTCCTCTAATTTTTATTTTCTCATCTTTCAGATCATGCCTCCAAGAATCTTTAACATTTAGGCAAACTTTTCTATCCCAATTGAGAACAGTATGTATGGATCTCATCTAACTTCTGAGGTTCATACTTGGTCAAGGGCCACGACACCTGTCTGTTCTTATGGGGTTCCACCTATCCTCTAACCCTACATCTAAGAGTGAAACTCCTACTTATTCACCTTAAAAGGATACTACTAATGTTGAGTTTCATTGTTCTATTCATTAGTTGACTTAATTAGTAGCTTCTCAGTCTAAATATGTTGATGCCTATTGCTCCATCTTCTCAGACTAGAAGGGTTGGCTAGTTCATAAGGTTGCACCCTCCTTTATTTACAGTTGGAAAGATTTAGGAGGATCCTCAAAGTTTCATTAGTGAAATAGAGGAGATATTTCAAATTATACATGCTTTGAAAGTTGCAGGAGTTGATTTTGCTTCCTATCAATTGAAAGATGTGGCGTACTAATAGTACAAAGAGTGGGAATGTTTGAGAGGTAAGGATTCTAGCTCTTCCTTATGGGACGATTTCTCTATTTCCTTCCTGGACCACTTTTTTTATTAGAAGTTAATAGAAGCAAAAGTGAAAGAGTTATGAATTTGAGGCAAGGTAGGATATTTATCATAGAGTATGCTAGTTATATAGGTATGCTCCTAATATGGTTTCTAGCATGACAACTAGAATGCATATGTTTTCTTTGGAACAATCTCATGAGTTGGTCCTTGAGAGAAAGGTAGTTTTAATGATCAAGGATATGGACATCTCTAAATTAGTTATGTATATGAAACAAATGGAGAAAGAGAAAAAGAAATAGGCTGAGTTTAGTGAAAGTCAAGGGAGAAATTTAGACCCTCTAAGCAAAGTGATAGAGATAGTGGTGAGTGGCTAAGAAAGAAGTGGGGAAGTTTTGGTTCTTTTTCCTCAGCTAGTGCTCCTTACTCAAAGCCATAAGGTTATCATCATTCTTAGTTTGATGGTGAGTTCCTAGAACAAGGTGCCCATTATTAGTTTAGTATGCTAAGTCACCTCTATCCTACACTCTGTATAGATTTTATGGTCAACATCATATGGCCAGTAAGAGAAAGGGAGAAATAGATATTTTAGATATTGTCAGATTAGTCACTTAAAATGAGAGTGCCCCTATCTAGTGGCTTCTTTAACAAATAAGGTCCATGTTGCTATACCATCTACTCTTGCACCGAAGGCTGCTATTTTTGCTTCTGGTTTTGTTTCTGGTACGAGTACTGGACGAAATCACTTGTATGCACTTTCTAGTTGATAGGAATTCTAGGAGTCTCTGGATGTTGTTAAAGGTATGTTGAAACTTTTATTCCAGGATTTGTATTATTTAGTTGATCTAGGGTCCACTATCTTTTATGTGACCCTATTTGTGGGTTTGCATTTTTATTTTGGTCTTAAGTGTCTTCCCATTCTTTTTTTTATTTTTATCAAGGTAAAGGACTCTATGGTTGTTAAAAGAGTCTATAGGGGGTGTGTGGTATCTTTTAGTTGTAGAGAAACTCTTGTAGACATATTAGAGTTAGACATAGTTAATTTTGATGTTAATCTGGGAATAGATTTGTTGCACTCTTGCTATGCTTTCTTAGACTGTCTGATTCGTAAGGTCATGTTTAAATTCCCTAATAGGCCAGTCATCTCATATCTTAGAGCCCAAAATTTTATTTTAAAAGGGTGTTTGTATTGGTCCAAGATAAGGATTCTAACTCAAAATGTCCTTCTCTAGAATCTGTTCCCGTGGTTAATGAGTTTCCTAAGGTCTTTTCTGATGATCTTCCAAGCATTTCTATGAATAGGGAAATCAAATTTAGGATTAATCTTGTTCCATACACTCGTCCAATTTGTATCGCTCCTTATAGAATGGCTCTGGCGGAGTTTAAGGAGCAATTAAAGGATCTCTTGGATAAAGTTTTTTTTCAATCCTAGTATGTCTTCTTTGGGTGCTCTGATGTTTTTTGTGTGTAAGAAGTATGGTTCCCTTTGAATATGCATTGATTATAGTTAGTTAAACAAGGTGACCATAAAGAATAAATATCTTCTTCCTAGGATTGATGATTTGTTTGATCAGCTTCAAGGTCGAAAGTATTTCTCTTTAACCAACCTTAGGTCAGGTTATCACCAGATTCAGATTGGGGAAGTGGATATCCCTTAGACTCCTTTCAGGACTCGGTACGGTCATTATGAGTTCCAAGTGATGTCTTTCGGGTTGACCAATGTCCCCGCAACATTTATGGACATGATGAATAGGGTCTTTCATCTATTTTTAGATTTGTTTGTCATTATCTTCATTGATTATATCTTGTTCTATTCTATGAGTGAGGTAGATTATGTCAATCACCTTCATTCTATGTTACAAACCTTGAAGGATCATTGTTTGTATGCCAAGTTCTCTAAGTATTTCTTTTGGTTGAAGGCTATGACTTTTCTTCGTCAATTTATCTCTAGTGAAGGGATCATAGTGGATCCACAAAAGGTTGCATCATTTAATAAGTTGCCTAAACATGCTAATCCAATTGATATTAGGAGTTTCTTGGGTCTCGACTATTACTATAGGAGATTTCTGAAAAGTTTTTTGACGATAGCTGCTCCATTGACTAAGTCGACACAGAAGAAGGCCAAGTTCTTATGGTCTGATTCGTGTGAGGTAGTTTTGAGAAACTGAAGGATAAATTGACTTTGACTCCAGTTTTGACCTTTCACGGCGGTAATGATAGTTTTGTAATGTATTGTCATACCTCTCATATTGGGCATGGTTGTATATTGATGCAACATGGTAGGGTAGTGGCCTATGTTTCTAGGCAATTGAAAGTTCATGATAAGAACTACCTTACTCATGACGTAGAATTATTAGTTGTGGTATTTGCATTGAAGTTATGGCGACACTATCATCATGGGTTCATGTTGACATATTTTCTGATCCTAATAAACTTCAGTCTGTGTTTACTCAGAAAGAGTTGAATCTCTGACAATGAAGATGGGTTGAGTTGCTAAAGAACAATGATATGAGTCTCTGTTACCATCCTGATACAGCTAACATAGTTGTTGATACTCTTAGCAGGTTATCCATGGGGAGTTTAGCTTTTGTAGGTGAGGCTAAGTGGGAGTTGGTGAAGGAAATTCATCGTTTGTCTACTCATAGAGTTTATTTCATAAACTCTAAGGATGGTGGTGTATTTGTGCATTAGGTATTACAGTCATCACTTATTGTTGAGATAAAGGAAAAATAAATGTTGGATCCCTATTTAATGAAGATTAAGAGTAGTGTGGGTAAAAAAATGTTATCAATTTTACAATTGGTAGTGATGGTAACTTGAGGTACCAAGGTAGGATATACATTCCCAATGTCGATTGATTAAGGGAAAAGATTACAGTTGAGGCTCATGGATCCCTGTATGCTATTTATACCGGTTCTATGAAGAGTTATCATGATCTTTGTAATTTCCATCGGAGAATTAATATGATGCGAGTTGTGGCTAGCTTAGTGGCTAAGTGTATGGTGTGTCAACAAGTGAAAGTTGAGCACTTGAGACCCGTAGGTTTGTACAAAAAGATTGAGTTACTCGAATGGAAGTGGTAGATAATTAATGTGAATTTCATTACCGGTCTTCCCTGATTTCAGAATTAGGGTTATTCTATTTGTGTTATTATGGATAGAATAACCAAGTTTGTATACTTTTTTTTGATGAGGACTAAGCATGCAGTGGAGGATTATGCTAAATGGTATCTTGCGATGTTTGTGAAGTATCACAGTGCTCCAGTTTCTATCATCTCGGATCATGGCACTCCGTTCTCATCTCATTTTTGGAGGTCATTTATTAAGGGTTTGGGGATTAAGGTATACCTTAGTACCACTTTTCACCTGCAGACAGATGGACAAGTGGAGAGGACCATTCATACATTGAACGATCCGTTCTGTGCATATGTGTTGACTATAGTGGTATTTGGTAAGACCATTTGCTTTTGATTGGATTCACCTATAACAATGTTTACCACTCTACCATTGGTACGACTCTTTTTGAGGAATTATATGGTAGAAGGTTTCATTCACCTACTGATTGGTGTGAAGGTTGTGAGGGTAACTTGCTTGGTCCTAATTTGGCTCACCAAACCTTGGATAGTGTAAAGGATATTCATGATTTTTTGAAATCTGCTCAATGTCCCAAAAAGTCCTATACAGATGTGAGGCGTAGGAATTTGGAGTTTAATATTAGTGACTATGTATTCTTAAAGGTATCTCCAATGTACAGAGTGATGCAATTTAGTATGATGGACAAACACAGTCCTCGGTATGTTGGTCCATATTTTATTTTGAAAAAGGTTGGTAGTGTTGCCTATGAGTTGGCGTTGCCCTCATGGTTGACCACCATCCATCTGATATTCTATGTCTCCATATTGTGGAAATCTTTGGGTGATCCTATGTTGGTTGTTCCCTTGGAATATATTGGTTTCTTGGACTCTTTGTCCTATGCGGAGGTCCCAGTGAGGATCTTGGATCGACAAGTTCGTCAGTGATGAACAAAAGAGGTGGCTTCGGTGAACGTTGTACTAAGATTAAACCAAGTGCGCAAATCCTCCTGAAAAGCTCTCTAAAACCTCAAAGTGAACATAGAACCACACTTTCAAATGATAGAAATGGGCAAACTATCCAAACTGACTATCTTCCAATCATAGATATGGGCGAACCTCTCAGCACCAAAGGTGTAACGCCCCAGGTTTGTTCCTTGAATTTTTTTTTAACTTTTATCCTTACTGTTATGACAAGAAAAACATTGGTAGGTCGTAGGGAATCATGATGGGTTGAAGGAACTCGGTCATAACATACGTAGAACATGTGGCTCAATATTCTTCACTAGGTATTGGTGTCTCTCAACTAGTTTTCAAGATTTCTTATGGGTCATAAGCATCACGTCATATGGTGTTCAGAAAGTGTAGCCCAAGATAATGTCTTCATTACAATGTGAGTCTATGAGTCATAAAGACTCATTATGTGTCGTTATGTCCAAATAAGAGGGTGTCAAGTGTGTCATCCCAAATTAATTTCTATCTTGAGTATGGGAAGTGGTTACATGTCTTTAAGTGTGGTTACGAGTCACTGGTATGAATCGTAGCCAAAATAGTATATGGCCTTAGTGGTTCTGTCTTGACTACGACTTATTGTGATAAGTCATAATGTATCCATAGTAGTCATATAGTGACCCGCAATTATTAACAACTAAAATTTAGTTTTTCAATTGAGGCCACTTTGGATAATTCCCTTTACACACAATTAAAACACCACATTGATAAAGCACTTAAGGGGGGGTTATAATTCATCCTAAAGATACTAAAACACTTTAAAATCTCTCTCCAATTATCTAAAGTAGCCATACTTAGGATTTGTAAGAAGTAGGTCATCTAAGGGCTCAAAGGTTGAATTCATTATGTGAAACTTGGTATTTTAAGCATGTTACTCTTTCCTCATTGTTAATTTGTAAAAATCATATATTTTAAAGTATTGTTCATGAGATATTTATGTTGTTGTTGAAAACAAGGGTTGAGGGTTTTGAATGCTTATTGATTGAACAATGTTTTCCTATGGTTTGCATATGATTACTTATGTTTTAAAAGTGGTTTTAAACTTTTGGGTGCATAGGTATGGTGAATTAAATAGGGAATTAAGGTTTTCCCCAAAGTTTCCACTTTTCAAGAGGTTATGACCCCAACCCCATAGTTTGAAATTGGTTTTTAGTTATGAGAAATGTCAGAATTAAACTATTCTTAAACTATTGCATTATGATTTTGAAATGAACCTTATGGGGTTATGTAATTCACCAAGCTAATGTGTAATTGAACCAAAGGGGTTGTGAATTCCTCCATGTGATGATAATAGGTTTGGAATGCTGATGTTACCTTGCATGTATAGTTGGCATGATGAGAACAACAATGTATGCCTTAGTGTACAATATGGATCAATAAATGGGAATGTGAGATAATTGTTTTAATTAGGCATTAAAGAGGGTTATGTAGTTGATTCGTGAAAGTGAGGTCTTGAAGGACCAGTTCCAGAAATAGCGGTTGCCGACGTGGGCATTTATATGATTGGGTAGTTTGTGTCCCCCTTATTATTATCAATTGATTGGGATGTTTGAGTCCCTCAGATCTTATTACTTGATTTGGTGCTTGCAACATCATAATATGTTGGGAGGTTTGAGTCCCCTATAGAGCATATGTATAACCTCTAGTTTATGTGGCCCCATGCAATAGGGCCCTACCAACTAGGGGAGAGCTATGCCCATATATCCCATGGGTACCTTTATATCTTATAGCAGTTGAGCTACACAATCTGTGCTACAGTTTAAAAGAAAATGTTAAGCCTTGTACCCTATCTCAACATGCAATATATATATCTATATATGTATTTTATATGTGCATTGATTTTGAATAATTTTAAACTCTTGACATGGTATTATGATATCCTTATCTCTGAGTTATTTGCTAGTATTCACCCAACTAACCTGTCCGTACATTTTATCCTGACACAATGCATGCACAAGAGCTATTTCAACTTTTTCCTCAAAAAGTTAGGTAGATCGGCAGTTTGTTGATTCATTGCATTGTGGTGAAATGGTGAGCTTTCATCCCACAAAAGGCTTAGGCATTTCACCAACTCTCATTCTTAGATTTGAGTTAATGGTTACTTTTATTATCATTTTCCATCTCATTATCATCTGTCAAAGTCGAGAACATATCCGAACTAAGAGTGTTTTTGATTCTTTATTTAGAAGGCTTTATTTGGATTACTGTGGACTTGGGTGGTGATGGTTGGTTCTTTTGGCTGTTTATTGGTTATGGATCATTGAAGTATATTTTATTCTTTAAATTTATCTTGTTATATTTTTTGAATTCATCCAATAATAAGGTTATCATGTTGTTTGGTTAGGTGCTGTAGGAGTCTTTGGTCAATGTGGGACTTGGGTTCCCGTCAAGGCTAGGCCCCGATTTGCATCATGAAAAAGATGGTATCAAAGGGAGGTTTGGTTTAGTCGTGTCAAGTAGAGTATCGTTTCTGAGTGTGTAGCAAGATACACTTAAAAAGGAAAGTCTACGAGGCATTTAGGAATGTTTTCTTTTCTTGTTGTTCTATTTTTGAGCCATAAAGTATAAGATCTATGTTTTCTTTTTAGATCATACCTCCCAAAATATCTGATGTTCATTGAAGCACCAATGTTTTGTCTGAGGACAATGTGGATGGAGCTTGACTACTCTTAGAGTTTAGACCCAATCTAAGGTTACTATTTCTTATTGCTTTATTAGAGCTCTACCGGTTTACCCTATCTCTCTTAAGGCAGCCTAGGCTGGTGTGTTTAGTGCTGAGTTTGCCAGTCAAGTCATTTGTATGACAAGTTTGTGGCCTCCCAGATTGAGAAGGTTGCTTTTGTTGCTCCATCATCCTAGGCCAACAGAGGTTGCCAATTTATAAGGTTTAGTCTTCTTATTTTCATTGGTTCTAAAGTTGAGGAAGATCTAAAAAATTTCATTGGAGATATGGAAAAATCTTCCATGTGATGCATGCTACTGATGTGGAGGGTGTAGAGTTTGCATCTTATTAGTTGAAAGATATTGTATACCAATGGTTTGAAGAGTAGGAATAGTCCAGGAGTGAGGATGCTGAGTCTGCTTTATGGTTTGATTTCTCTAGCACTTTTATTGATTGATTCTTTCCTGAGGAGATGAGAGAGGCAAAGGCCGAAGAGTACGTGCATTTGAAGCAAGGCGGGATATGAAGGAGTAGGCCATGAAGTTTCATTAGCTGTTTTATTATGCTCCTAAATTTTTGTCACTTTTAAGGGCTAGACTAAGTTTGCTTCGGGGTTGTCCCGTGAGTTAATGTTGGAGATCAAGGATACCTTTTTAAACAAGTATATGGACATATCTAAAGTTATCGTGTATATTTACCAAGTGAGAGAAGAAAGAAGAAGCAAGTAAAAATAAGGGAAAGGTAGAATTAGAAGTTTCCATATTCAGATTATAGTAGAGGTCAACAGAAGAGTGGTAGAGATAGTGGAAAGTGGTCAAAGAAGATGTTGGGAAATTCTTGTTCCTACTATACGGCTAGTTCTTCTTATTTAAAGCCGTCAAGTGATTATCATTCTCAATATTATAGTAGGTTTAGAGCACTAGGAGCCCAGCCTCAGCATAGAGGGGCTAAGTCAGCTCCTGTATCCTCCTTGTAGATTATGTGGCTAGTTCACTGTGGTATTTATGAAGAACGGAGGAACAAGTTCTTTAAATTTGTTCAGATTGGTTATATGTAGAGGTATTGTCCTTCTATGGTTGCTTCTAGGGCGAATAAGATTCTTGTAGCTACTTTATCTGCTCAAGCACCAAGGGGTGCTACTTCTGCTTCTGGCTTTGTCACTGGAAGAAACTGTCTTTATGCTCTTGCCACCTACTAAAATTTTGAGGTTTCCCCGATATTGTTATATTATGCTCAAACTCTCCTCTCAAGATGTATATTGTTTTCTTGATCCTGGGTCTACCCTCTCTTATATGACCCTTATGTGGCTATACATTTTGGTTTTGATCCTCACTAACTTCTTTCAAGGTAGAAATTTCTTGAAAAATGTTACCAAGGAATTCTTTACTCCACTTTGTTAAAGAAACCTTAACTTTCTTTAACTTATGATGAAACATTATGAAAGGATTTTCCTATAATTCAATTTCCCAATTATTCTCTATAACATCAAGAAAAAACTTCTCCTTCAACCACATATTGAGAAATCTGAAAGGATTAGAAATATGTTCATTTATAGCACTAAATTATTTTTCAATAGAGTGTGGTCAAAATCACTTCTGAATAAGTGCTCACCTTCAAGTTCTAGAAATAATTCATGAAACCTTTCTTTACATAGTACTCTGTCTAACCTTTTAAAAATGCATTCCTCATTAGTTCTTGCATTCCACCGAGTATATTTACTACCTTTAGAACCAAGATCTTCTAGGTTCTATATATTAATGGAAGGTTTAAAATCCTCTATTTCTATTATAGTGACTGGTAACCTCCCTCCCCCCCATAATTTCTCTTCTTCACAAATGATAACATTAAATCCCCTTCTATCAACCACAGATCATTAATTTATTGAGACATCTTCTCCTGCGATTCACATAAAACTTGTCTCTCTACTTTTTAACATTTATCATATATTAATGTAACTATAACTATAACACCACCTTTTTGATTTTGAAACCTTTATGTAATCTGCTGCTCTTCACTTCTTATCACTGAAAAACTAACAACAGAATCCATAAATTCCCATATTTTTCTTGATGAATTAGTTTCTGCATATTGCATCCCTAACCTCATCTTTTATACGTCAATATTATGGTTATCATGAAATGGTTCCATTAAACATATAAAGGAAAAATGATGTGTTTTTTGCAGAATGATTAAGCTAGTGAATGCCTTCCAAGTATTCACTGATCTAATATTCCATATTAGAGGATTCATCTTGATTTATTTTTCAAAGGACTTCTAGTCTGCATTCATTTGTCTTTCTTTCTTTGAATGCCTTGAGCTTCTTTTAATCTATAAATCTACTTACGAGAAAGATTTTCTTCAATTCTAACTTTATCTATGTTTTTATGCAGATCTTCTTCATCCAAAGTTGTTTTCCCTCTTTACTTAATTCTATATGATTTTCATTTCTAAAGGCATAATATCTTTAGTTATCTTTGTGTCCTCATCCCTTCTCTATAAATTCAGTATAGCTCACTGTGATGACCCTTCTTCCTACTGTATGGGATTATGTTCTATCAAATTGTCTTTGTTAGATGAATTTGTAACCATATTTTCAATTTTCTCTGGAAGTTCTTTATTGACTAAATTTTCTTTTTGTTTTGTTTCCACTACCTTACGTTATGAGACCTTAGAAAAACTACTTATGACTCAGTCTTTAGTGCTTTCTTTGATAGAATGATGATCCTTAATATTAGATTTCTGCTCATTATCCTTATGTTCTTCCTCTATCATCCCCTCTCAAAAATATTTGACAAAGGAATATCTTTCTAAACTTCCTTTTCTATCTCCCCTACATTATTCCAAAATATATTTCTTTTAAACTTATTTCTTCTGGTTAACCATTGCTTCGTATAATTTTTTCTTCTTCTTTGATTATTCTTGAAGGAACTTGCTTCATTCTCCTTTTCTCCATTAACTTGTAATTTCAAATCTCCCTTATTTTTCTCTATCTGTGTTTCATGTAGTTTAGGATGAATATTCCATCATAAACTTTCATCATATCCTTGCAAACCACATTCTTTCCAATACTTTGGCATTTAGTTATATTGGATTTTTCTCCATTTAAACTTCATATCTCCATTCATATCATCCTTTTCATTTATTCGAACTCTTTGTGGAAAATTAGCAATGAAATCTACCTCTACTTTAACCCTTCCATAACTGAGTCGTGTTTGATTCTTGGTTGCCATATCAACTATTCAAGGTTTCCCAATTGCTTAGGAAATTTAAAAAATTGCCTCCTTTGTAAAAAAATATGGTAGAAGATCTGGCATCGATATCTACGATATAGCTACAGTAGTTTCCACATCTAGTTCGAAATAAGGATCCCACATTAGTTTTATCATATGCCAATACATATCATTGGCTTTTATATAATATGTAGCTATTGACAAAAGATTAATGTAATTCTCATATCCTTACAATCGAATGAGAATATGTCAAGTATCCAACACTCCGATGTTGCATTCTCCTTTAATGCCATAATATTGGGAATATTTTTCCTTAGATCCATTATATCCACAACAATTGATAGTTGTTCCTTTAGAGAACGTGGGTATTTTTGATTCATTATTTTATAAGGAGGTCTCAATTGAGAATTTTGATTGGAAAGTTCATCTGTTGCGGATAAAGGATGCTGCTTTGGTAAAGGTTCTTTGGGAAAACCAGAAGGTTGAGGAAACTACCTAGGAAGACGAAGAGGATATGAAGTCCAAGTTCAATTCTTTTTTCTTATTCTGGATAATCATACTTGACGTATGTGTATTCCTTAAAATATTTATTTTCTGATTTTGTTAAAGGAATGGTGGTTCCCTTGGTATCTTTGTTTTTAGTCTTTCTTAAAGGTAAGATTAATGGTATGTAGAGTCAAATCATTCTAATAAATGTCTTTTCTTATCAGTTGAGGATAAATGATCCTAAGAGGGGGAGTACGTACCACCTCGAGTTTTTTTTCCTTGAAACTTTTTGAAATTTTATCATCATTGTCTTTACTACGACTCCATTAGCGAGTCGTAGGGAGTCATGATGGGTCATTGGGACTTTATCTTGACTTAATCAAAAAAAGTGGCTCAATATTCTGCTCTAGGTACGAGTGGCTCTCAACAAGTGGTCAAGACTTCTTATGGGTCATAAGGACTAAGTATTGAGGTGTCCTAAAACTATGGCCCAAGACACTATCTTTATTACGACTTGAGGCCATGAGTCGTACAGTCTCATGACGAGTCGTTATGTCCTAAATGTAGGGTTTCTAGTATGTCATCCCAAATATGTTATTGTCTTAAGGACAATAAATGGTTACAATTCGTTATGTGTGGTTACGAGTAAATGGTATAAATCATAGCCACACCATCATGGGGACTTGGTGGTTCTATCTTCAGTAACATAATGTATCCTTACGAGTCGTATAGTCACCCTTCGTCACTAACGACT
>NC_061119.1:140879432-140896439 GCF_002878395.1 Capsicum annuum
TGTCACCTTAATATGCTAGGAGGTTCTTGTCTCCAATAGTGCTTATGTATACCCTTTTGTTCGTGCGGCCATATATGCTATGGCCCTACCAGTTAAGGAAGAGCTGGGCCTATATATCCCTTGGGTGCCTTCATACGTTATGATGGTTGATCTACACAATATACACTAAAGTTTTAAAGAGCATGTTATGTGTTGTTCCCTATCCCGACATGTGATATATATTTATGTATTAAATTTGATTATGTGCATTGGTTTTGAATGTTTTTGAATCATTGATCATGGAATTATGCAATCCTAATCCCTAAGTTACATGCTAGTGTCCACCCCACCAACCATCTTTGGATGTTGTATCCCTATGTGATGTAAGCACCAAAGCTATTTCTACCTTTCCTGCATAGAGTTAGGTCGGTCAATGGTTCATCAGTTCATTGCATTGTGGTTAAGTGGTGAGATTCCATCCCTCGGAAGGATTAGGCATTTCACCAGCTCTTATTCTTAGATTTGAGGTAGTCTGTACTTTCATTATCATTAACATTATCATTGTCATCTGTCAGAGTCGGGGACATATCCCGACCAAGACTGATTTTGTTCCTTTGCTTATAAGGATTTGTTTGGTTTACTGTGGACTTGGGTGGTGTTGGTCGGTTCTTTTAGTAAGTCATTGGTTATATATGATAGAATTATCTCTTATTCATTAAATTTATCTTGTTATTTGTTTGGACTTCAACCAACAACAAGGTTATCATGTTGTTTGGTTAAGTGTAGTAGGGGTGTTCTCCGATCAACATGGGACTTGAGTTGCATGTCACGACCATGCCCCAATTTGGGTCATGACAGAAAGACATCAGAATAAAAATGAAATATGCTGAATTGGTTAAATGATCCACAATGATCACAATACTATCTAACCCACGAGAAGTACAAGGCACACATCTAATTATGTCCATAGTGGTACACTCCCATTTCTACTCAGGAGTGGGCATCCACTAGGTCTCACCTCGTGGTCGCTAATGCTCGAACTCTATGTACTGGAAACATAGGGAATGAGCTACGAAGTCTTCCATATATATTTTCATACTGCTTTATCAACAATGTTTTCTGAATTCTCTACATATCTTTGCTATACAAGGATGTGTGAAGTATCTAGAGTTGTTAGACTCTTGCAAAATCAACAAAATTATACCATCAATATACGAAAAAAATATGACGATCAAACCTCAGAACACCCTCAAAATATATGGTGTGCCACTCGAACTCAGCAGAAAACACCTAGTGAAGAAGGTAACGAACCTGATCATCCTCAAATTGACAATCACAGATCTGCTCAAATAGTAAGGACCTCACCTCTACAGTATCCAAAATCCTCATATTATTTGAGATATCAAGGCAAACCATCAAATTGGCTATGGATTGAATTTCCAGTGCCCAAGGCCTCTGAGAAATTGATAAGTAAGCTAAACTAGCCAAACTCATTGCCTTACGATTCAAGGCATCAGCTATCACATTTACCTTTCCTAGATGATACAAGATGGAAATGTCATAGTCCTTACACAATTTTATCCCTCTACACAGACAAGCATTAAGCTCCCACTAGGTCATAAGATGTTGAAGACTACGGTGATAAGTGAAAATCTCACAATGCAATCCATAAAAATAATGCCTCTAAATCTTAAGCGCAAAAACTACCGTTACCAACTCAAAATCTTGAGTGGGGTAATTGTAATTATTCATCTTAAGCTATCTAAAAGCTTAGGCAATGACAAACCCTGTTGTATCAATATATAACAAAGACAAATGGCAAAAGCAACACCAAACATGGTGATCCCTCACTCTTTACGAGAAGAGGTAACACAGGAGATAAAGTGAGAAATTGCTTAAGCTTTTCAAAGCTCGACTCATACTTCTCTAACCATCGGAAAGGAGCTTTCTTGCTAGACAATCTGGTCATAGTGGCTAAAATAGTAGCAAATCCCTTGATGAAGAGTCTATAATAATGAGCCAAACTAATGAAGCTACAAAACTTAGTAATAGATGTGGGTCTAGCCTAATCACAAATCACCTCAATCTTAGTTGGGTCTACTATAATATCAGCCTTATACACCATATGCCCATGGAATGTCACCGACTGAAGCAAAAACTCCCAATTGGAGAACTCAATTAAAATCATATGATCTCTCAAAGTCTGGGGCACGATCATCAAATGTTGTGCATGCTCCTCACTACTTCTTGAATATACAAGGATGTCATTAATAAACACAATCACAAAGGAGATAAAATATGTCATTAATACTTTCTTCATCATATCCATGAACTCGGCTGGGGTATTGGCTGACCCAAAAAACATTACCAAGAACTCAAAATAACCATAACAGGTACTACATGTTGTCTTGGGTATATGCTCAAACAGAATGCTCAACTGTTGGTAATCAGACCTTAAATCAATCTTAGAAAACATGGTTGGACCCTGAAACTGGTAAACGAAATCATTAATTTGAGGCAAATAATAATAGTTCTTCACTGTCACCTTATTAAGTTCCCTATAGTCAATACTCATATGCATGGAGAAATTTTTATTCTTCATAAATAATACAGGAGTACCCCTAGAGGACACATTTGGTCTAATAAAACCCTTACGAAAAAGGTCCTAAAGCTGAGACTTTAGCTCCATAAGCTTGGCCAAAGCCATACGATAAAATACTATTGAAATAGGTTGGGTGCCAGGTTTTAGGTCTATCACGATCTCAATCTCACAGACGGTGGGAATACTAAGCAGGTCAACAGGGAATACATTAGAGAAATCATAGACCATGGGGATAGAGTCAAGCGATGGACTATCCACACTAGTATCATAGATATCAACCCCTAGAAATGAGTCTCCTAGCTCATACATATGAAATAATCCTTATTTTCTTATGGATAGCAACTCCCTGCCACACGAATGTCAATACACCTATCATGGTTAAGGTATTAGTCTTGGCAAAATAATCTATGACTGCATGATAGTGAGATAACCAATCTATGCCCAGACTCACATAAAAATCTAGTATATAGAGAATAATAAGATCAATACAAGTATTAACATCATTAACTATCATAACACATGATCTAGAAATTGATCCGCCACTATAGAATCAACCACGGGAATAGGTAATCACAGAGACACATATAATAAATAAATAGTTCACTTTAATCATTGTCCATAATAAGCAAAAATATAAGAATAAGCAGATCCTATATCAAATAGAGCAAGGGCCGACTGGAGACACATAAAAATAGTACCTGTAACAATAACATCTGAAGTCTCAGCTCCGGGTCTAGCACTTATAATATATAACTGACCACGTCTGCTACTTGGCTTGGCACCTAATCGACCTTCTGTCTTGCTTGCTTGAGAACCTCCCTAAGGGCCCTGATAACCACCCTTGAGACAATAAAAACCATCTCTACCTGAGGGATAAACTGCTTTAATAGGGGAAAGACCCAAAGTTTATATAATTATTGCCTCACAACTAGGGCACTCACAATAAAAGTAACTAGGAGATCTACATGTATAACAACCACCCTAAGTTGATCTAGAAATAGTAGATTCAATTGTCCCAGAGTATACACAATGACTTAAATAACCAGTGGGTGCACCTCTCAAACACTGACCACTGCCTTGACCAAACAAATCACTAGCAATACACTGACCTCCATAAGCAACTTGAAGAGCTGCCTGAATAGGTTTACTGGGCTGAACCACTGACTGATTTAAATACTATAGAGGATCTTACCATGGTAACTATCACTTTGGAATTAGGAACTACTGAGGCTCCTACTGAATCTAGCTTTAAACTTGGGACTTTTATCCATACCCTCACTACTCTTGTAGTGTAACTCTTCCATCACTCTTTCATGATCTAACACCTCTATAAAGGACCTATTCATAGTTACTAAACTCTGTGTATCCATACATATAGAGAGTCCTAATCCTATGATAGAGTAGTGAATTTTCTCATACTAAGTATCGAGTATAGAAGTTGCATGTCTAGAAAACTTTTGAAAGTAAGCCTCATACTCTAAGATAATCATAGATCCCTTCTCTAATCACGCGAACTAATCTCTCAGGTGATGCTAGACATTGCGAGGCATTTACTTCTCTAAGAATATCTAAGAAAACTAAGTCTACAATAAGGGAGAATATCTAACCAATCTAGAATACATATAACCTCTTAACTAATAATGAGTAGATAAGTCCAATAGAAATAGGGTGTAGTCCATACAACGAGTCTCCATAAAGACTAAATTATAGAACCTATCTACAAAAGAGATCAAAAATTCATACGTATCCTCATCTTGAGCATAAGAAAACCTAGGCAGATCCAAACTCAAGATTCTACACAATATCTTCTTCTCTTCAGAAGATATAGCAGGTTGGGAAACCACTAGCGGAGCAACTATCGGTGGAGGAGGAATCTCAACTATATGAATTGCAGCCATAGGCTGCTCAACCCATTAATTAGGGTTTATTTTTATTTACTATAGCTTTTTATTAGATTTAATCATATATTCAACTATGTTGATAACAGTTAAGTCGATTAGTGGCTCAACGCCCCCTTTCTGGTGTCAAGGCCAAGAACATGTTTACTTTTTCTTCAAATTGAGTTTGTTTGGATTTTTCATCATATTTGGTTATTTGTTCATCCTTGTTTTAAATATTTTGAGGATTCTCAACCCTTAGAATACATATATTGTTGACCTTGTGATCTTAATAGAGGGAATAGGAAGATTGAACATGGAAATAAATAGAGTAAGGTTCTTATTTTTTAATGAATTAAGGAATTTAAATTAGTATCTAGGATAAGGATATACCTAGAAGCCTATCTTGGTTCACATAAAGTGATGATATCTTAATGCATATATTGGATTATTACATCCCTGCTCAATGATGTATTTGTAATGTCCAAGTTAGATAGATGATTAGAGGTCGGGAGACCATGATCATGCGATAAACCCTACAAATCAACAACCAATATAAGTGATCTAAAAAATAAAGTTCAATAGCATAGTATGATTCTTCGTAGTGCTTTAACCCTGGGTCTTTATCCATTGATTGTCCAAAGTATTTACTTTCCCGCATTATTTTACTTTACTTTTATTTTATAATCTCTTAAACTCTTTTTGTTATGATTCCACTGATATATTTTATAGTTAAAATTAAATTGAATAGTTGTTAAAACAAGTATTTGAGGGGTTAATATTATGATTTATTTAAGGTTGTTGTATTACTTGGTGAGACCACGTACACTTACATGCACGCTTGGGTGCAACATATCTCTATTCTCATGGGTGATTCGTTAGTAGTGGATTGGGTTTACAAATCATATTTTGTGATTGTTAGAGATGTTGATACTCACGTTGATCTTATTATTCTTGATATGGTAGATTTTGATGTAATTCATGACAAGAACTACGTATGTCACTACTATTCAGTCAAGGATTATTTTGCAAAGATAGTTACCTTAGCCATGCCCACCGTACTCTCTGTTTTTTGGTTGGCAAAGGTTAGCTGGGAGCCAATGGGCTTGATTTCTTATTTATTCGAAGAGAATTATTTTAAGGATTTACGAGTCTTATCTCACATACATTTATGATACTAGTGTAGAGAGTCTGTTGCTTGTCTCTATTTCGGTTGTTTGTGAGTTTTCTGATGTGTTCCCAACCGAACTAAATTGTATTCCCATTATCCATGAGATTGAGTTTGGTATTGATCTCGGTCCTAGTAACCGACCTATTTAACTAGCACCTTATCTTTTGGCTACTGCCGAGCATAAGAAGCTGAACTCTAATCTTTAAGATTTTTTTAGTAAGGGTTTTATTAGACTAAGTTTTCTCCTTCGGGGGATCCTTTTTTTTGTAATGAATAAATATGGCTCCATACATATGTGTATTGATTATTAGCAGCTTAATAAGGTGACGGTAAAGAACCATTATCCTATGCCTTGCATTTATGATTTGGTTGACCACTTTCAAGTAGAGACAGTGTTTTTTTAAATTAACTTGAGATATGGTTATCCTTAAGTGAGGATTCAAGATGTGGATATTCGAAAGAATACTTTTAGGACCTGTTATAGTCATTATGTTTTTCTAGTGATATCATTTGGGTTGATTAATGCCCCTACCGCATTCAAGGAGATGAACCAAGTATTTAGGCCTTATTTTGACTCCTTTAATATTGTGTTTATCGATGACATACTTATATATTCAAGTAGTATAGAAGAGCATGCACATAATTTGAGGATTGTACTCCAGACTTTATGAGACCGTGTGCTTTTTTCCAATTTCTCTTATTGTGACCTTTGGCGTGAGTCAGTGACATTCCTTGGACATATGGTGTCTAAGGATGGGATTATAGTAGACCGAGCTAAGATTAAGGAAATTCATGATTGGGCTAGACCTAGATATCTTATTGAAGTTCATAGATTAATTGGTTTAGTAGGTTATTATAGATGATTCATTGATGGGTTTCCTATAATTTTAGTCCCTATGATAAGATTAACTCAGAAGTAGGTTCCCTTTTGATGGTCTGAGGGGTGTGAGTCGATCTTTGGAATTCTCAAAGATTATCTCACTTTAGCTCATATTTTACCTGTTGTTGTTGAGGCTGAGTGATTCACTATTTTTGTGTTGTTTTAGGTTTCATATTGATGCAATATGGTTGTATTATTTATTATGCTTCAAGGAAACTTAAGGTACATGAGTGAAACTAACCCTCTTATGACTTAGAGTTGGTGGAGATAGTTTCTGCACTTATGATTTAAAGGTATTATCTTTATAGTACCATTGTGAGATTTTCACCAATCATCTAAGTTTTCAGCCTCGAATGACCTAAAGGAAGTTGAATACTAGATAGAGTATATGGATATAGTTGCTTAAGTATTCTGATATTTTGATCTTGTATCATCTGTTCAAGGCAAATATGATGGTAGATGCCTTGAGCCAAAAGACAGTGAGTATGGGCAGATTTTCTTGTATTTCAGTTTCTTAGAGGCTGTTGACATAGGACATTTATTCCTTAACTAACTTGATGGTTCCCCTTGATATTTTAGATCCTAGGAGGATACTGGCTATTCTAGAGTTGAAGTCCTTAATATTTAAGGAGCTTCAAGATAGTCAATTTAAGGATAGTAAGCATTGCTTCCTTCATGATTAGGTATTGAGTGGTCACTCAAAGAGGAACACCATAGATTATTATAGTGTTTTGAGATTTGATGTTTGCATTTATGTGTCGAGGATCGATGAATTGATTAAGTTGATTTTGCATGAGGCTCATATCTCTAGATATTCCATTAATCCTAGCACAACTATGATGTATAGAGATTTAAGATAACATTATTGGTGTAGTGGTATGAAAATTAATATGGAATACTTTGTTGCTTGTTGCCAATGTTTAGAGTAGTTAAAGGCCTAGCATCAGTGACCTACAAAGGTTACCCATTCTCAAGTGGAAATAGGAATGGATTGCCATGGATTTCATTAGTTGTTTTCCTCATACTTCCAGTGGTCTTGATGTTATTTGGGTCATTTTAGATTGTTTCACCAAATCATTATATTTTATTCCTATTCAAATATCCTTCACTATTGAGAGATTGGCCCATATCTATATTCGAGAGATGGTCCATTTTCATAGTATTCTCATTTCTATTATTTTGAATCGTGGTTCTATATTGACTTCATGGTTTTTGATAGCATTTTAGGAGGATTTGGGTACTTATGTGGATCGTAGTACAACCTTTCATCTGAACAGACTATTATAGTTGTCGAGCATATTCTTCGATCCAATGTTATGGATTTTAAAGGCCATTGGGATGAGAATGTATCATTGGAAGAGTTCTCATATAATAATAGTTATCATTCAAGTATTGAGATGGTGCCTTTTGAGGCTTTATATGGTAAGAGATATCGTTCTTTAATTGGATAGTCTGAGACTTTCGAGGTTAGGCCCCATAGTGCGGATTTTCTTGATGAGTTGTTAGATAGAGTCAGGATAATTCAGGATAAATAGAGAGTGACTTAGAGTAGGCAGAAGGCTTATCCAGACAGCACGCTTTATTCCTTGAGATTTTTAGTTGGTTATCATAAATTTCTCTATGTATTACCCTTGAAAAGGTATGATGAGGTTCCTATGAATGGAAAGCTCAGTCCTTGATTTAGTGGACCTTTTTTAAATTCTTTGCATAGTTATTGTGATGGCTTCTAAGTTAGCTATACCTCATGATTTTTTAATTATTCACCTAGAGTTCCATGTCTCTATATTGCAGCGATATATTCCTGAGCCACCTTATGTACTTAGATGGGACTTAGTCCAGTTGGATTAATATTTAACCTTTGTGGACGAGCTTATTCTCATTTTGGCTGGTGATGTCAGGTGTTTGAGTACTAGGGAGATTCTTATAGTAAAGGTTTAATGGAGGCCCAACCCAGTAGAGGTGGCTACTTAAGAGATTAAGAGTGAGATGCAGATCCAGTATCCTCACGTTTTAGAGACATCAGGTATACCCTAATCCTTAACTTTTACAGATGAGAGTCTCTTTAGTAGTGGATATTTTAATGACCATTAGGTCATTTTCGATATTTTTATATATTTTCACTATCAGAGCTTTTGTATAGCTTCTCCAGGTCATTTATGACATGCTGGGACATACAGTTTGATTATCGGGTAGCTTAGCTTGTTATATTTTTAGAGCCACTTCACTGTTAGAAGTCTTCGCTGGTTCCAAATGGACACTGGGCAAAAACTTAAATAAAATGATCTCAAATGCAAATTCTGACTGTGCCAACAACCCAATAATATCAATTTTAGGCTGGATAGACCTATGGTTTGGACCCCGAGGCACCCTAACTTATTTTGACCTATTGGTTGAAAAGTTATGAAAGTATAATATGGGTGTAGGACACAAAATTAGTCGAAATGACCTCAAATGGTAAATCTGAGTGTCCATGGCATATGGAAAATCAAATTTGGTATGGTTACATAGTTAATTTTCATATACAGGATTCTGGATAAATCTTGAGGGCTTGGCAGAGAGTTAAAAGGTTTCCATGTCTTCAATTATCATTTGGTACCGCTGCTATCTTCATCCTTAAGCCGCAATTGCGATGGTGTCATCGCAGGGAATGAGTCATAATGTCTAGCCCAAAGATGGTATGATCACTGAGGGGAGGTCGTGATCATAACTGGACTATGAAGCCATCAAATATGGAAATTTCACTCCTTGAGGTTGCGATAGCTACTCCCGAGTACCTGGATTGGGTATAAAATGACCCCATTTTCCTGATTTTGCTCATTCTTCACCCATTCTCTTGAGATAAAAAGCCCTAAACAGTGTGAGAGATTAATATTGAAGCTTTTTGGTGATTAGGAAGGTAGATTAACATATACTATTTAGATTATCATCCAATTTAAGGTAAGAATTCACCCATTTCTCAATGAAATTTCTTCATTATTTGTTCAAAATCCCAAAAATATTAAGGCTTGATTTTATCCCTAATTTAGCAAGGGTTCCACCCATTTTTACGGCTAATGATTCCTTGATATTGTATGAATCATGGGTTATTTTTGGAAATGCATTTTCTATGAGTAGGATCCATATAAGGTTTTGATATTAGTTTTGGATCCAAAGAACAACGGTGCAATATGGGTATTGATATACTTGTATTGATAAGTAGAATGTGTTGCTGATAGATTAGCGTCTTGAGGAGGCTTCATTAATTGGAAAATCAATGGATTACTGGTTTGTTGAGCTTTCTTTGACAACGAGGTAGACTAGGTTTATCCTATTCTAGGTTTTACTATGTTACAGCATGTTTATGATAACTTGTGGGATTTGAGGTGGTTTTTAGGTATTGGATTGATGAAATGCAAGACATGAGTTTAGTTGGACGTTTAGGCTAATTTGAAACAATATGTTTGACACACTTAGCTTGTTCCTTATACCTTATGTGAATTAGGCTTCAATTCTCATGCTTGGCATGAGAATGCCTTGATCACTCAAGTTAGATAAAAATACTTTAGTTAGTCATTTTTAGGGTAAGTATAGTCTTTGTTGCTTACACCCATGAAGGATTACTTAATTTTTTATTCAGCTTAGCTAGTCTATTTGGGAAGAATCTTTACCTTAGGAATAATTGTGGCTTGTTATACATCTAAAAGAGGACTTAGATACATTAAGCCTAGTTTGGGTTGATTATGTCTAAAATGGAACTTAAGGATTAGAAGTGCACTCTTAATCGACTTTAGGCCTATGACACATGTTAGTTCTATAAAACCTTTGTGCTAATTAGATTCTTTGAAATATGTATTGAGGTAAATTTGAGAAATATTGGTACTTCAAGGTTATGCCATTGACTATTCTATTATTTATGCAAATTGATAATACTATGTTTGATATGGATTATATAAATTATTGTCTGGTTCAAGATCAAAAGATGATTATGTTGATGAATTTATATACCTTGTTCAAGTCCGGAGAATGACTATGGCACTATTGATTATGCAAGAGCATATTCAAGTAAGAGTATCTACTAGTTCAATACTTGTGGATCGGGATGTCCATGATTCTATAGGATAAATCCATGGGGCTAAACCTCTACATTTAATGAGTGTTAATAACCACTGGCGTCGCTATTACTACAAAAGGCACTATAAGTGTTATAGCCATTGCAGATGTCAGCATTGCTAAATCTGAGGTTGTATCTATAACACATACTGATTTAGTCAGCCCAAATGCCAAGGGCAAAATTGATATGTCCTTACCACTAGTATTATATTTTTGCGTGCATTGAGGTTGGTGAACTTGTTTTTAATTGGGGTGTATTTGTTGGTCTTTCTCACTACTTGAGGATTTATATTTTCATGTTTCTCTTCCTCTTTGTATTTTATCGTAGTAGAACTAAAACTTTTAGGAGTTTATTAGTTTTTATGTGTTTTATTTTTTCTTTTTCATATCTTGTTGAAGTAAAATAAAAATATGAAAACTAAACTGTAATGTTGATTAAAAGATAAACACCGCGATATTTTTATTAAAAATTGGAGACCCATCCAAAATATTATGTTGCATATTCATACTTTGATAAAATGACTTCTATAGATCATTACATGTCATAATGAATGATTATGTGTTAAGTTGTGCTTAATCTTAGACATGGACATGATAGTTAGATAGTAATTGTAAAAATCCTATGACATGTATGTGTAAGATGTACTATTCTAGCTCTTACATGTGTATGCAATCAATAGCTTGCTCGATTAGTCATAGAATATTGTCGGACAATCGGTTAGAAAAGGATCATAGACCATTATTGCTTTACTGTCTACTCTCGCTTGAATGACCATCCAATGATTGCATTTATCCCTTGATCCATGTTTTAAGCCTAAATTGAATTTTTTATTGATTGACTTAATCACCTTCTGAATTTTACTTTTACCTTACTTTGTCCCTGGCTTGACCTTTGACATTGTGCAACTTAACTTAGGCAAATTATCTAAGTTGAGGGTGGCTACTATAGGAAAAATAAAAATAAAGAGTTAGATATGAAAAGAATTGATTAGTCCATAAAATATAGCGGGCATGACATATTAAAAAAGAAAAAGACCAAAATAAAAAAGAAGTGAAAAAGAAAATAAAAACTAATGAGAAAAATATGTAGAAAATCACACCCATAGTTGAAAATAAATTGAAAGGGAGAGAACAGAATGAAAGAAGGTGAAGAATTATAGCGGCAAGGAGAACTGAGTCACTAAACGATAATATTGCACCTAAGGCTATATTACAATTTGAGTAAAGTCCTATAGGGATCCTAATACCACTATACAGAAACAAAATTATACAAAATAAGGAAAAACATATTGTAATGTACATTCATAATCTGAACTTTTTTATGAGATCGAGTGCATTAGTTGAAGCCCCACTTCAGAATGAGTATGTGTGTGTGTGGAGAACTTCTTTATAATAAGGGTGCTAGGAATATCGTTGTGATTGTAGTTAGGATATTGTCATTTATGTATTCATAATTATCCATTAACATCGTTATGTCATAGATTGATCCATAATTTATTATTTTGATAACTATGGTATGATCACAACTATTTTTCTAATGATTTTGAAAAGAGGGGGTTTGGACTTATGAATGATATTGCCAAATGCCACATCACTACCATAGTTTTCACAGTTTTATTTTGATTAAGTGTTGTGTTAGTATTGTTTTATTTAGTTGCTTGAGGACAACCAAATAGTCCAAGTTGAGTTTGTTTATGGGTCATGATTCTATGACACTTTGGACACAAAAAATATGAGATTGTTGTGCTTTTTGAAGTATTTTTTGGTAGATAGGATGTGCATTTGTGAGTTTGTGTAGGAAAATAGTTCTCAAAAGTAAACAATGAAAAAATTCTAAAAAATTACATCTGTTGACTATTAGAGACAAGGAAAGACTCGTATGGTCAATACATGAGTTGTACCCTAACTCATTCTGAGAACAAATAGCTGTCTTGCAGAATAAAATTTAAAGAAAAGCAATGACTATTAATAATGAGTCATAAAGTCAACAAATGAGTCATCTTGATTGATCATGAACAATAAAAGCAAAAGGTTAAAAAGATGATTTATTCAACATGGAAGAAATGGACAACCTGTGAAGTCAAGAAACGAGTCATGGTTACTTATTTCGGATGGTCATAGGATAAAGATAATTTAAAGGTTCTAATCGCATTTCAGTGGGCATGAATCATTGTAGGAATCGTCTGATCAACTAATGATTCATACCATTAGGTGCCAACAGAATTGAAGAATAACACTAAAAGAGTCATAAGAACACAAAACAAGTTGTTAGGACCATTAATGATTTATAGTCACTACTGATCCTACAATAATATTGTGTTTAAAAAGGTATTAGTTTTTTCTAAAAATACCTTTCCAAGATTTTCAATTACCTGTTATGCATTATTACTCACTTTTATGATTGAAAACATATAATATTATTAAGTTATAGGATTGGTAAGATTATTAATCTATTGGTTCATGATTACTAAGCTTTATTAGTAATTCAAGATTCTGGGTTTATCTTATTCATCTTGTGAGTTTATGATCATGAATTCATCATCGTTTTCTAGTGGTTTTTGTACAAATACATATAGCTAAATCCATACCTAGCATTGTGGGAGACATCATGAATTAACAATGTAGGCTAAAATACTTAGTGATTCTTGAATGGTGTTTATACATGCATTTTTCATCACTTTGTATTGATTGCCTTCTGACTATCGCAAACATTGAGATTCACATTTTTCTTACGTGATGGGCGAAAGGAGTAATGAATGGGAAAAAGGATTATCAATTGAGATTTAAGGCTATCAACCCTCATCTAATAGATTGACCTCATCTAGCAATACCTAATCTGGGATAAATAGTAAGGGTTAGAAAAGAAAACACCCATAGATAGATGAATTTGTGTGGTAATATTCATCTATATATGGGACTAACAATTCAAGTACACATAACATAGTGATTTTGTATGCTAAGAACCACGATAGATAACTAGTTTAACAAGCTTACTTTGTTATGAAATCACGGAGAACATAATTCTATTCAATGCTATCATTAATTACAAATAATATTAACTAATACTCTAGTACATGATTACATAGAATTATTAATAATTGGTTGTTACAAAATTCCCTTCTTGGAAATAACCGATGAAAAGAAAAAATAACCATATTGTTTATGGTCCTAACTACATTTCTGGTAGGATTGACCACAACCTTTCTTGTGTTCTATATTTGAAGAAACCGCTTTATACTTTACTTTAAAGGTGTAATTTGGGTAACATCAACAATGTAGCATATATGGTTTATGTGCATGGGTTCTACATAAATTGCTGGACTTGTTTAGATAAAATTATAAACTGGTAAAATTGCTATTGCACACCACCTAGTGTAAGCCTGAAATATTCTTTACATTCCTAGACTGCTCATTGCACCCATGTAGGCCAAACTTATTTTAATTTATGATTGTTACCGACCCATTACATTTGTGATAAAGGTTCCATAGTACTTGGGTATGATCCTTATTTATATTTACAAAAAGGCCATCACATTCATGGTGATATGGGTTATGAGATCCTTATGTTTGCAATAGAGGTCCCATGTTCGCTATAAAGGGACCCCTGGGAGCATAACTACCCCACTTTTATGATGTTAACCCCATTTTAACATGGTATTCCTCCATAGTTGATCTTAGATGAGTTCACTTCAGGGGTCTATCACCTGAGTAAGTTGAGGTTAGTAAATTCTATTTCTATGGACTATTTTTCCATTCTTTATGCATCTAATTCCATGAAAATTCCATTAAAATTGCATGTCAAAATTCATGATTTCTAAAATAATTTGGGTATATTTTGAGCCTTAAATCAGGCTCTAACCTTGATATAATTTTAAGCATACACTCCTTGTTGTACAAGGAAGGTAATTGGAGGTTCAATTATTAGAATTTCATAAGCGGATCCCATTGGTGGACTTTTGACCCTTTCAATAAGATAAAGTATAAATTGCAATATAGGTAACTATTTTCAAATCCACTGCAATATGGTTATGAAGCACCTTGGATTTGGGGCCTTGAAAAATTTATGAATTCTGAGCTATCTACCCTGTTAATGACTTAGATAACTAGTTGTAATATTTCTTTAAGGGTCATAATACCTAGTCATAATGATCCCAAAATGATTTTCCTATGTCACTGCCTTGATAACAACTGGACATAATGAGTTGTACAGACTACTAACGAGTTGTAAGAAGGGTATTTCATAATATGTCCAGTGTCGTGCCTCTATTGAAACTATTGAGACTACAACATGACCGTATGAGTCACAATGTCTCATTATAAGATGTAGGGTTCCAGTTGTAGGGTTCATAATGAAGAGCCCAAGAGGGTTCTGGTTTGGCAAAGAATGGAAGGCTTACCGATCTGAGACTACCCGTAGTCGTAATACGAAGCTTGGAACCACACGAGATCCCAAGCTAACCCATGAACTGCATACTATTGAGAAACGCCTTTAATATGTAAAACAAAACTTAATTTGATGAGCGAAAGCATACTCATATTTGAATAAAGTTAACGCTAAAATAGTTTGGAACGTTATATAATTGAAGAAAGAAACTCAAATTACATGACTAACTCTGACTGGCATCTATGAAGCCTCTACTATATTGACTATAAATAGCTGGGACATGCCTTCAACTAACCCTAATAAATAAATATGGAAAATTAAAAATCAAATACATGATCCACAACTGTCTGAAGTTCTCAAAATAAGAGAATTTATCATGTAACACCCCGAAAAATGGGTCTCGGAGTGTCACACGGTGCTTGAGGCTACGAGTAGCCCCAAGCTAACCCTTTGATCCATTTTTATTCAGTTCAACACAAATCAACGGGGTCTCCATAAATAACCCTCAAATATCAAATGAGTATCATCATCCATGAATAAAAAAAATTTAGAAAGATAACAAAATACGACTTATTAGTCAACTCCCAACATCTATACTAATCTGAAAAGCCTCTAAGAGGATCAATAAAACCAGCGAGCCATTGAGACATGCCCCTACTGACTCATGCTCAGTTATTGAATGTAAATGATTCCGTGAAACCGACATTAGACATCGCATCCTCGGAATATGAGGACTCACCACAACAGAGGATGTAGAACAGCATGCCGAAGAGTCACTGTCGAACCTAGAACTGAGCACCTGAACCTACATTCTGTGAAAATGCAGCCTACATCTAAAGATGTGGGTCAGTACCATGGAAAGGAACTGAGTATATAGTGGTGTATGCAGTTGTATAAACATCATCATCATAAATATTTGTAAGAAATATGCAGGATGTATGAAAGACTCACATAGCGCAAAGAAAATATCATAATCATGAGAGAATGAAATAAGTACAATAGCACATGTGAGTCATCATATAATTTTTCAATCACTTTTAGTTCATCAAGAATATCAATTCTCATAATGTAAATATCATTTAAATCTTTCGACAATTCCACTTTCAAATTACTTCACCATTCACCATAGACATAAGGAAACACACACACACTGGGAGATCCTATAACCGACATAAACCATGTGAGCTACATGGAGTCCAATGTACAACCCACGTTGGGGAGAGCCATCCTATCCTTGCCATCGGAGTAGGATTATCGATATCAAATCCACACAAACTAGTGATCACTTTATAAATCAGCCTCAGGCTCACTCCTACGAGGGTACGTAGTTCTAAGGAAGTAAGGTCTCTTTATACCTCCTACTCGGTGCTAAAGATTTCTCCCGGACTTAGCTCAGATCATTTCAAAGACAATCCGCAACAAAATAATTTCAGTAATATATAAATATACATCGGGAGCCATCTTGCTACCCGTCTATCAAAATCAAACACGTTGTGGATTTCTTTCACACTCGAGTTCAAAACAAGTCCATTAAGATCAAAACATCAAATCATTCAAAATATCTCAAATATTCAACATCAACGTGCTTATAACGCACACTTTCTCAAAAAAACACAATTTTCAATGGGGATTCACGACCTAAATATTAAAATCATGGTAAATATCGTTCAAGATTCATGCTTTATATCTCCACACATTTAAATTCATCTTTAAAAATCATAAACATCAAGATTTAATA
This sequence comes from Capsicum annuum, assembly GCF_002878395.1. NCBI lineage: Eukaryota > Viridiplantae > Streptophyta > Magnoliopsida > Solanales > Solanaceae > Capsicum > Capsicum annuum. The sequence goes on from NC_061119.1 coordinate 140,896,153, forward strand.
ATAATCATCATAAGATATGGGTTTATACTTCAAATTCGTAAAAATTAAATAAAAATCATGCCTTTGTAAAGAAAATTACTTTTCAGCACAAGAACGAAAGCGAGTTCTTGTTGAAAAACCTCACATACCTTGAATGATGAACTTTAGATCGATACTTATTTTTGAGAAGTTAATTGTGCCTTTGAATGATGGTTCTTGGAGTTCTTGAACTAGGAACTTGGAATCTTCAATAAATTTGCAGAATTAATGGTGAACTTTGGAGGTTCTTGAAGTTGGATGTAGGAGCT